>NC_140180.1:103830223-103885223 GCF_963971535.1 Notolepis coatsorum
CTACATCCTTCTCTCCTCTTCCTATCTAATAACCCTACATCCCTTCTTCTCTCCTTTCTAACTAACCCTACATCCCTTCTTCTCTCCTCTCTAATAACCCTACATCCCTTCTCTCTCCCTCTAATAACCCTACATCCCTTCTCTCATCCTATCTAATAACCCTACATCCCTTCTCTCTCCTTTCTAATACCCTACATCCCTTCTTCTCATCCTCACTAATAACCCTACATCCCCTACTCTCCTCTCTAATAACCTACATCCTACTTCTCCTCTCTAATAACCCTACATCCCTTATTCTCTCCTCTCTAATAACCCTACATCCCTTCTTCTCTCCTCTCTAATAACCCTACATCCCTTCTTCTCTCCTCCTCTCCTAATAACCCAACAACCCTTCTTCTCTCCTCTCTATACCCCTACATCCACGTTCCTTCTCTCCTCCTCTCTAATAACCCTACATCCTCTTCCTTCATCCCTCTCTCTCTAATAACCCTACATCCCTTCTCTCTCCTCTCTAATTGAGCCTAACATCCCTTCTTCTCTCCTCTCTAATAACCCTACATCCCTTCTTCCTCCTTCTAATAACCCTACATCCCTTCTTCTCTCCTCTCTAATAACCCTACATCCCTTCTTCTCTCTCCTTCTCTATACCCTACATCCCTTCTCTCCTCTCTCTCTAATAACCCTACATCCCTCTCTCTCCTCTCTAATAACCCTACATCCCTTCTTCTCTCCTCCCTCTAATAACCCTACATCCCTTCTTCTCTCCTCTCTAATAACCCTACATCCCTTCTTCTCTCCTCCTCCTAATAACCCTACATCCCTTCTCTTCTCACTCTCTAATAACCCTACATCCCTTCTTCTCTCCTCTCTAATAACCCAACATCTCCCTTCTTCTCTCCCTCTCTAATAACCCTACATCCCTTCTTCTCTCCTCTCTAATAACCCTACATCCCTTCTTCTCTCTCTCTCTCTAATAACCCTACATCCCTTCTTCTCTCCTCTCTAATAACCCTACATCCCTTCTTCTCTCCTCTCTAATAACCCTACATCCCTTCTTCTCTCCTCCTCTCTAATAACCCTACATCCCTTCTTCTCTCCTCTCTAATAACCCTACATCCCTTCTTCTCTCCTCCTCTCTAATAACCCTACATCCCTTCTTCTCTCCTCTCTAATAACCCTACATCCCTTCTTCTCTCCTCCTCTCTAATAACCCTACATCCCTTCTTCCTCTCCTCTCTAATAACCCTACAACCCTTCTTCTCTCCTCTCTAATAACCCTACATCCCTTCTTCTCTCCTCTCTAATAACCCTACATCCCTTCTCTCCTCTCTATAACCCTACATCCCTTCTTCTCTCCTCTCTAATAACCCTACATCCCTTCTTCTCTCCTCTCTCTAATAACCCTACATCCCTTCTTCTCTCCTCTCTAATAACCCTACATCCCTTCTTCTCTCCTCCTCTCTAATAACCCTAACATCCCTTCTTCTCTCCTCTCTAATAACCCTACATCCCTTCTTCTCTCCTCTCTAATAACCCTACATCCCTTCTTCTCTCCTCTCTAATAACCCTACATCCCTTCTTCTCTCCTCTCTAATAACCCTACATCCCTTCTTCTCATCCTCCTCTCTAATAACCCTACATCCCTTCTTCTCCTCTCTATAACCCTACATCCCTTCTATCCTCTAATAACCCTACATCCCTTCTTCTCTCCTCCTCTCTAATAACCCTACCTTCCTCCTCTCTACCCTACTCCCTTCTTCTCTCCTCTCTAATAACCCTACATCCCTTCTTCTCTCCTCTCTAATAACCCTACATCCCTTCTTCTCTCCCCTCTCTAATAACCCTACATCCCTTCTTCTCCCTCTCTAATAACCCTACATCCCTTCTTCTCTCCTCTCTAATAACCCTACATCCCTTCTTCTCCTCTCTCTCTAATAACCCTACATCCTTTCTCTCTCCTCTCTAATAACCCTACATCCCTTCTTCTCTCCTCTCTAATAACCCTACATCCCTTCTTCTCTCTCCTCTCTAATAACCCTACATCCCTTCTTCTCTCCTCTCTAATAACCCTACATCCCTTCTCTCATCTCTCTCTAATAACCCTACATCCCTTCTCTCCTCTCTCTCTAATAACCCTACATCCCTTCTTCTCTCCTCTCTAATAACCCTACATCCCTTCTTCTCTCCTCTCTAATAACCCTACATCCTTCTCTCCCTCTCTAATAACCCTACATCCCTTCTTCTCTCCTCTCTCTCTAATAACCCTACATCCCTTCTTCTCTCCTCTCTAATAACCCTACATCCCTTCTTCTCTCCTCCTCTCTAATAACCCTACATCCCTTCTTCTTCCTCCTCTCTAATAACCCTACATCCCTTCTTCTCTCCTCTCTAATACCCTACATCCCTTCTTCTCTCCTCTCTAATAACCCTACATCCCTTCTTCTCTCCTCTCTAATAACCCTACATCCCTTCTTCTCTCCTACCCATCCTAATAACCCTACATCCCTTCTTCTATCCTCTCTAATAACCTACATCCTTCTTCTCTCTCTCTCTAATAACCCTACATCCCTTCTTCTCTCCTCTCTAATAACCCTACATCCCTTCTTCTCGTCCTCTCTAATAACCCTACATCCCTTCTTCTCTCCTCTCTAATAACCCTACATCCCTTCTTCTCTCCTCTCTAATAACCCTACATCCCTTCCTTCTCTCCTCTCTAATAACCCTACATCCCTTCTTCTCTCCCTCTCTAATAACCCTACATCCCTTCTTCTCTCCTCTCTAATAACCCTACATCCCTTCTTCCTCTCCTCTCTAATAACCCTACATCCATTCTTCTTCTCTCCTCTCTAATAAACCCTACATCCCTTCTTCTCTCTCTCTAATAACCCTACATCCCTTCTTCTCTCCTCTCTAATAACCCTACATCCCTTCTTCTCTCCTCTCTAATAACCCTACATCCATTCTTCTTCTCTCCTCTCTAATAACCCTACATCCCTTCTCTCCTCTCTAATAACCCTACATCCCTTCTTCTCTCCTCCTCTCTAATAACCCTACACCCTCTTCTCCCTCCTCTCTAATAACCCTACATCCCTTCTTCTCTCCTCTCTAATAACCCTACATCCCTTCTTCTCTCCTCTCTAATAACCCTACATCCCTTCTCCCACCTCTCTAATAACCCTACATCCCTTCTTCTCTCCTCTCTAGATAACCCTACATCCATTCTTCTTCTCTCCTCTCTAATAACCCTACATCCCTTCTTCTCTCCTCCTCTCTAATAACCCTACATCCCTTCTCTCCTCCTCTCTAATAACCCTACATCCCTTCTTCTCTCCTCTCTAATAACCCTACATCCCTTCTTCTCTCCTCTCTAATAACCCTACATCCCTTCTTCTCTCCTCCTCTCTAATAACCCTACATCCCTTCTTCTCTCTCTCTCTAATAACCCTACATCCCTTCTTCTCTCCTCTCTAATAACCCTACATCCCTTCTTCTCCTCTCTCTAATAACCCTACATCCCTTCTTCTCTCCTCCTCTCTAATAACCCTACATCCCTTCTCTCTCCTCCTCTCTAATAACCCTACATCCCTTCTTCTCTCTCTCTCTAATAACCCTACATCCCTTCTTCTCTCCTCCTCTCTAATAACCCTACATCCCTTCTTCTCTCCTCCTCTCTAATAACCCTACATCCCTTCTTCTCTCCTCCTCTCTAATAACCCTACATCCCTTCTTCTCTCCTCTCTAATAACCCTACACCCCTTCTTCTCTCCTCTCTAATAACCCTACATCCCTTCTCTCTCCTCCTCTCTAATAACCCTACATCCCTTCTTCTCCTCTCTCTCTAATAACCCTACATCCCTTCTTCTCCTCTCTCTCTAATAACCCTACATCCCTTCTTCTCTCCTCTCTAATAACCCTACATCCTTCTTCTCTCCTCCTCTCTAATAACCCTACATCCCTTCTTCTCTCCTCTCTAATAACCCTACATCCCTTCTTCTCTCATCTCTCTCTAATAACCCTACATCCCTTCTTCTTCTCTCCTCTCTAATAACCCTACATCCCTTCTTCTTCTCTCCTCTCTAATAACCCTACATCCCTTCTTCTCTCCTCTCTAATAACCCTACATCCCTTCTTCTCTCCTCCTCTCTAATAACCCTACATCCATTCTTCTCTCCTCTCTAATAACCCTACATCCCTTCTTCTCCTCATCTCTAATAACCCTACATCCCTTCTTCTCTCCTCTCTAATAACCCTACATCCCTTCTTCTCTCTCTCTAATAACCCTACATCCCTTCTTCTCTCCTCTCTAATAACCCTACATCCCTTCTTCTCTCTCTCTAATAACCCTACATCCCTTCTTCTCTCCTCTCTAATAACCCTACATCCCTTCTTCTCTCCTCTCTAATAACCCTACATCCCTTCTTCTCTCCTCTCTAATAACCCTACATCCCTTCTTCTCTCTCTCTAATAACCCTACATCCCTTCTTCTCTCTCTCTAATAACCCTACATCCCTTCTTCTCTCCTCTCTAATAACCCTACATCCCTTCTTCTCTCCTCCTCTCTAATAACCCTACATCCCTTCTTCTCTCCTCTCTCTCTAATAACCCTACATCCCTTCTTCTTCTCTCCTCTCTAATAACCCTACATCCCTTCTTCTCTCCTCTCTAATAACCCTACATCCCTTCTTCTCTCCTCTCTAATAACCCTACATCCCTTCTTCTCTCCTCTCTAATAACCCTACATCCCTTCTTCTCTCCTCTCTAATAACCCTACATCCCTTCTCTCCTCTCTCTCTCCTCCCCCTTATACATTCCTCATCTCCTCCCGACCTCCCATAAGACCCTCCTCTAACCTAACCTCTCTCCTCTTCTCCTCTCCTCTAACCTCTCTTCCTCTCTAACCTAACCTCTCTCCTCTCCTCTCCTCTCCTCTAACCTAACCTCTCTCCTCTTCTCCTCTCCTCTAACCTAACCTCTCTCCTCTCCTCTAACCTAACCTCTCTCCTCTCCTCTCCTCTAACCTAACCTCTCTCTCTCTCCTCTAACCTAACCTCTCTCCTCTCCTCTCCTCTCCTCTCCTCTAACCTAACCTCTCTCCTCTCCTCTCCTCTAACCTCTCTCCTCTCCTCTAACCTCTCTCCTCTCCTCTAACCTCTCTCCTCTCCTCTCCTCTAACCTCTCTCCTCTCCTCTCCTCTAACCTCTCTCCTCTCCTCTCCTCTAACCTCTCTCCTCTCCTCTAACCTAACCTCTCTCCTCTCCTCTAACCTAACCTCTCCTCTCCTCTAACCTAACCTCCCTCTTCTCCTCTAACCTAACCTCTCTCCTCTCCTCTAACCTAACCTCTCTCCTCTCCTCTAACCTAACCTCTCTCCTCTCCTCTAACCTAACCTCTCTCCTCTCCTCTAACCTAACCTCTCTCCTCTCCTCTCCTCTCTCCTCTCCTCTAACCTAACCTCTCTCCTCTCCTCTAACCTAACCTCTCTCCTCTCCTCTAACCTCTCTCCTCTCCTCTCCTCTAACCTAACCTCTCTCCTCTCCTCTAACCTCTCTCCTCTCCTCTAACCTCTCTCCTCTCCTCTAACCTCTCTCCTCTCCTCTAACCTAACCTCTCTCCTCTCCTCTCCTCTAACCTCTCTCCTCTTCTCCTCTCCTCTCCTCTAACCTAACCTCTCCTCTCCTCTAACCTAACCTCTCTCCTCTCCTCTAACCTAACCTCTCTCCTCTCCTCTAACCTAACCTCTCTCCTCTCCTCTAACCTAACCTCTCTCCTCTCCTCTAACCTAACCTCTCTCCTCTCCTCTAACCTCTCTCCTCTCCTCTAACCTCTCTCCTCTCCTCTAACCTCTCTCCTCTCCTCTAACCTAACCTCTCTCCTCTCCTCTCCTCTAACCTCTCTCCTCTCCTCTAACCTCTCTCCTCTTCTCCTCTCCTCTCCTCTAACCTAACCTCTCCTCTCCTCTAACCTAACCTCTCTCCTCTCCTCTAACCTAACCTCTCTCCTCTCCTCTAACCTAACCTCTCTCCTCTCCTCTAACCTAACCTCTCTCCTCTCCTCTAACCTAACCTCTCTCCTCTCCTCTAACCTAACCTCTCTCCTCTCCTCTAACCTAACCTCCCTCTTCCTCTCTAACTTAACCTCTCTCCTTTTCTCCTCTCCTCTAACCTAACCGCTCTACGAAATATTTTTATTTCAGTGCCACAGTATCACCTCGATCTCCAAAATAAGAGGTGTACAAAATAATAATAACTTTTAATTTTTTTGCAACAGGGAGTCACAGGAGAGTGGCTAAAGAGCCGCCTGCGGCTCCGGAGACGTGGGTTGCCGACCCGTGTCCCAAGTCGTCAGAAGAAAAGCCAGGTGAAGCGCCGTCTCTGCACAGAGGGAAGCCGTCTCGTCTTGAAGTGGATTATAACAACTTGTCAGAACTGAAACGTGAGAAGATCAAAGGGAAGAACACGACTTGTATAAACAGCTCCCATCTTCCCCAGGATCTCTCCTAGAGGGGGGAAGGACTGCAGACTCCAGTGACATGAAAGAAGTTTGATGCAACCTGATGAAAGTATGGGCGAGAGAGAGAGAGAGAGCGAGAGATAGGAAAAGAGAGAGAGAGAGAGAGAGGGGAAACAGGGAGAGAGAGAGGAAAATAGAGAGAGAGGGAGGGAGATACTATATATAGGGATGTCCTGAAACCACTGTCATTTCTGTCTAAGAGAGAAACAGAGATAGTCCATGGGCCAGACCAGATATCGGTACCACTCAAGGTGACGAAACTTACATATATATTTTTTTTTAAAGATCTATGTCTGTATATGATATTTTGGTATGATAGCCCTTCCTGAGTAGTAGCTGTATCATAATTATCAAGTCATGCAGTATACCCACACCCTCAGGAAATTGCATTTCAGATGCTGCTGCATATCCTGCGTTAGACTCACGTAGAGGACTGTCAATCTGTCAATGTTTCACAATATTGTCTTTGGTATCTTTTTAAAGGGGACTATGTCATCTTTCATTCAAGCTAAGATGTGAATCTTTCTGACCAATATAGAGGTCACTGGAGCTCTTTGAACAGTCAACAACACACATTTGTACACGATGTTCGCCTAAATGATATACTATCTTTTAGCCTTGTGTCATCTAGGAGCAACAGGGACACAAAATACAAAATCTACAACACTCTCAGGACCATAAGGATTCAGGAAATGTATAATATGCCTATACTATTTCTTGTCAGGGGTGATTGTGAGCCTTCAATTAGAAGAGCAGTACTAGACTCCTATTAAACTATACAGAACAGCCACTAGGTCCGATAATGTCACAAAGTGGTCTGTCTTTATCATACATTATACAGAACATAAAGGACACCACAATGAGATAAGGAACCACTTAGTTTTATAAACAACCTATTAAACAGAACAACATTATAAACAAAATTAACATTGAAAGTGAATTATACATTAATCCCACAGTAGGCCTATACATGATCATTATTAATGGGCATAGGCCTACAGTATGTCAAGATCTGATTATAGTCAGGCTATCACGATGTGTGTGTACTTAAGATAGAGTTGAGATGGGTAAGTGCCATGCCAAATATTTACTTTACTACTTTCTGGTGATGTATCATAGTTACAAACAGTAGAGGTTGAGTACTTTCTGGTGATGTATCATAATTAAAGACAGTAGAGGTTGAGCAATATAATTTGTGGAACCAAATAAAGGATTCAAATGTGTGTGTGTGTGTCTCAAAGACAGAGAGAGAGAGAGAGAGAGAGAGAGAGAGAGAGAGAGAGAGAGAGAGAGAGAGAGAGAGAGAGAGAGAGAGAGAGAGAGAGAGAGGGCCTCCTTACTGTGTAGCTGTTGTTGTTTAACCCTTTCACTACCGCACTACAGAAGGTTAACCCTTTCACTACCACACTACAGACGGTTAAGGGTTAACCTTCTGTAGTGGTTAACCTTCTGTAGTCTGGTTGTGAAAGCTTTAACCCTTTGTCGTGTGGCAGTGAAAGGGTTAACGTTCTGTATTGTCGCAGTGAAAAGGTTAACCCTTTGATAGTGTGGTAGTGAACGGGTTAAATCCTGGGGGCGCAGGCTGAACCAGGGCAGGGGTGTCTGTCATCACCGTGGGACCCACTCGTCTCTACGAGTGATACTAAAGATGCCGAGTCTCTTTATGGTAATTGCATCTTCTGTCCACCCGAGACCCTTTCCTATCCGGGCTCCTGGGTCATAAAAAAAAAATAACTCAGGTCCTGTGATCCTGGTGCTCCTAGACCTCACAGCCGCCTTCGATACGGTGGATCACAGGATCCTACTGTCACGGCTAGAGCAGTACGTGGGCATCTCAGGTGTAGCATTAAGTTGGTTTCAGTCAGACCTAACCGACCGGAGTTTTTCTCTGTGAAGCTAGGAGACTTCCTCTCTTCCGTGGCCCTCCTTACCTGTGGGGTTCCTCAAGGGTCAATCTTAGGTCCCATCCTCGTCCTACTGCACATGCTACCTTTAGGTGAACTCCTGGCCAAGCACAATATATCCTTTCACTGTTTTGCTGATGATTTACAGATGTACCTACCTCTTAGGGCCACAGGACAGGTCGCACTTCAGCCACTGCTTGACTGTCTAACTGACATTAAAGCATGGACAAGTGTGAATTTCCTCAATTTAAATGAGAGCAAGACCGAGATTATAATCTTTGGCGATACCTCTCTCAAGTTCAAGTTTCAAGTTTCTTTAATAGTTGTCATACAGAAGTACAGAATACTTTTATACAAAATGCTTCTTACTGTTGCGCTCCAGAGACTGTGCAAGACAAGATAAGTATGAAATAAAATAACATAGTAAAATTTGAGTAAAAAAATGAGGTCACAGTGTTCAGTTTAGACATATGTACAATGTTCGATGCAGAATAGACGTAGTTACCATACAATATACAATACTGTGCAGTGTACTAATATACAATACTATATAGTGCAAGGCAGAAATGGAGAAATGGGACGAGGTGCAATTTAGGTACAATTCACAGTAGGTGTACGAGTTGTAGTGCAAATCCTTTATCAATAAATATAAAGTGTAAGTGTGTTTGTGTGATCTAAAGTGTGGAGAGTGGGTGCTGCAGTGTGTTGTTTGTTTGAGTGAGTGTGTGCGTGTGGGTGTGTGTGCTGTGTGCATTTGATGGTTGTTGCATAGTGATTATTGTTCGTTTAGCAGCCTGATGGCCTGGGGATAGAAGCTTCTTCTGAGTCTTTCTGTGCTCGCCTTAAGACTCCGGTATCGCTTGCCTGACCGCAGCAGTTCAAAGAGGCAGTTGTTCGGGTGGCTCGAGTCCTTAATAATTCTCTTAGCCTTCCCCTTGCACCGCTTGTTGTAAATGTTCTGGAGGGTGGGAAGCCCCCCTCCAATTGTGCGTTCGGCTGAACGTGTCACTCTTTGTAGTCTGCTACGGTCTTGTGCAGTGCTATTCCCAAACCAGGAGGTGATGTTGCCGGTCAGGATGCTCTCTATTGTACATGAGTAGAAGTTCCTAAGGATCTTCTGACTGACTTGGAACTTCCTTAGGCGCCTGAGGAAGTAGAGGCGTTGTCGTGCCTTCTTCACAACACTGTCAATGTGTGTGGTCCATGTCAAGTCCTCAGATATGTGGGCTCGGAGGTACTTGAAACTGTTCACTCTCTCAACCGGTGCCCCGTCGATGCTGAGGGGGCTGTAGTCCTTGACCCCCGACCTCCTGAAGTCCACAATCATCTCTTTTGTTTTGCTGACATTCAGGGAGAGGCAGTTCTCCTGACACCACTGTGACAGGTTCTCTACCTCTTCCAGGTAGGCCCTTTCGTCGTTGGCAGAGATCAGGCCCACCACTACTGTGTTATCAGCAAATTTGATGATGGTGTTGTTGTTCCGCTGTGCTACGCAGTCATGTGTGTACAGGGAGTAGAGGAGGGGGCTCAGAACACAGCCCTGGGGGGCCCCTATGTTGAGCGTGATGGATGAGGAGGTGCAGTTGCCGGCTCTTACCACCTGGGGTCTGCCCGTCAGGAAGTCCAAGACCCACTGGCAGAGGTCATAGTTCAAGCCCAGGTCCCTGAGCTTGGCTATGAGTTTGGAGGGGACTATGGTATTGAATGCTGAGCTGTAGTCGATGAACAGCATTCTCACATAGTTCCCCTGCCTCTTGTCCAGGTGTGATGCTGCTGTGTGCAGCACATGGGCTATGGCGTCCTCCGTGGACCTGTTGGGGCGATATGCAAATTGCAGAGGGTCCAGGTTGATTGGGAGGGAGGCACAGATGTAGCCCTTCACTAGCTTCTCAAAGCACTTCATGGCTATGGAGGTGAGGGCTACAGGGCGGTAGTCGTTGAGGCAAGCGGGCGTAGATTTTTTGGGTACAGGGATGATGGTGGACTTCTTCAGACAGGTGGGGATGACAGCCTGTTCCAAGGACAGGTTGAAGATGTACCGCTTGCAAATGTTCTAGGTCCTCTGGGCTATAACATCCGGTCCTCTGTTAGAAACCTCTGAGTGATTTTTGATAGTGCCTTCAAATTCAACAAACAAGTCAGCTCAGTGGTTAGGAACAGTTTTTTTCCACCTCAGAACCTGTGCGACCTGGAGAGAGTGATCCACGCCTTTATAACAACTCGGCTGGATTACTGCAATGCTCTGTATACTGGCATTGATCAAGCATCACTCCACCACCTACAGCTCGTCCAAAACGTGAGCACATCACCCCAGTCCTGGCCTCACTCCACTGGCTCCCTGTCCTTTACCGCATTGATTTTAAATGACTTTTAACTGTTTTAAAATTCCAAAATGGCCTGGCCCCACAGTACCTGACCGAGCTCCTGTGTCTCCACAGCCCATCCAGAGGCCTAAGGTCAGCCGATCAACTGCTGCTAAATGACCCCAGGTCTAGGCTCAAAACCAGAGGGGACAGAGCCTTTTCCATAGCCCTAAACTGTGGAATAGCCTCCCCTTCCACATCAGGTCAGACCCTGGAGGTCTTTAAGTCCCAGCTTAAGACGTATCTATTCTCCCTGGCCTTTGACCAGAGCGGAGCCTGCCTCCTAGGTCGCTACTTTTAGTCCCTTTATGCCTTATTTTGTATTCTACTGCACTTTTATTTTATTTTTATTTTGTTTTTATTTCTATCTGAACCCCTGCACCTATTTGTATTTGCACTTTTATATTTAGTATGTTTTGTATATGTATTTTCTTCTTTGCTCCGTTTTATCTGTGAAGCACTTTGGTACAGTCACAACTGTTGTAAATGTGCTACTGTATATAAATACAAATTGATTGATTGACTTACCCTTAGCTGTCAAGAGTAGTACCCTTCCTGCTGACTTGTTGTAGACAACTGTAAATCGCTTTGGATAAAGGTGTCAGCTAAATTTAAACGACCAAAAAACCTAAATGTTACCTAAATGTTTATTGTTTATTGTGAGCAATCTGTAGTGCTGAATTTCCCTCGGGATAAATAAAGTATTTCTATTGCATTCTATTCCATTAGAAACGTATTAGCATACAGAAAATTATACAAAAAAAAACACGACAAATGTCCTCATGTATATAATTACCATTATTTATTTATAAACCTCAAATGACACACACACACACACACACACACACACACATAATAATAATATACATGACCGGTAAGAACACCGTCTCTCTCTGTCCTACAGACTGTGGATGATGGTTCTCTTCTTGAGGCCCTCCACGTACTCCTTGGCCTGGTCGAAGCCCGTCCTCTCTCTGTCCTACAGACTGTGGATGATGGTTCTCTTCTTGAGGCCCTCCACGTACTCCTTGGCCTGGTCGAAGCCCGTCCTCTGCTCCGGCCTGGGCGGCGTTCCCTCCACCAGCTTCACAAAGTAGTGACAGTAGACCTTGTCCATGATGCCGAACATGCCCTTGCCGTGGTACCGGATTCGCTTCAGATACTGACCCTTGGTGGCGAAAGACTCCGCTAGAGAACGATAAGAGAGAGAATTGAGAGAAAAGGAGAGAAATTACGAGAGAGAAATCCAAAGAAAAAGGTAAATTCCTGCACACACACACACAATATGACCTCTGCACTGACAGACAGACAGACGGATGATGAGAGATAGAGACGAGACAGAACAACTGTACTTTAGATAAAGACATAATGAGCAGGGATGCACCAATATCTAATATAAGACTGATACCAGGCTAAATGTGATACTGGTATCTAATATAAGACTGATACCAGGCTAAATGTGATACTGGTATCTAATATAAGACTGATACCAGGCTAAATTCATTCATTCAAACCTTTATTTATTCTCGAAAAGACAATTGAGGTCACCCTCATTTTCAATGTCGTCGAGACATATGATGAAGCTGATAATCATCTGCATACAGGTTGATATATGATGGATATGAATCTGATAATCATCTGCATACAGGTTGATATATGATGAAGCTGATAATCATCTGCATACAGGTCGATATATGGTGGATATCAAGCAGGTTTTAAAGCCAACACTCACCTACATACAGGCTGGACTTGTACTCCACATTGTGGTTCCTGACTGCCATCTCCTGGGCTTCCAGAAGAACCTGAGGACATGGCAAGAACAAATTAAACAGTGGAGAGAACGCAACACAGACACAAAGCACACAGCAGCATTCTGTATACCATGTATCCAATGTAAATTGTACTACGACTGAGCGATATGGTATATGGTATATTGTATCACTATATTTCTTATTTTTGATGATAATCATATTTTACTTTGTGATTTGATGTCTTTTATTTGTAATACAATTGTCATAGTGCTTTTTCATAGGCGTATATCTTAATACATTTTCTAATCCCAAAAATAATAGTATACTGCTGCAAGGACATTTCTTTGATTAACTTTAAAAAATACATCATCAACGACGGTATAAAGATCCATACATTTGTATGGATTCATGACAGTATACCTTCATATTCTGTATACCTTCTAGCCCTCATACTAAATATGAATATATAGTGAGAATGTGGTGCGATCCTTGTGTACTGTATGTACCGTAATTCCTCTAATAGTAACCCCGGCTTGTATTTGTTTCAACTGTAGCGGATACCAGGCTTGTATTAGGAGGAGGCATGTATAAGAGAGAGGCCTATATTTCAAATTTTCAAACAGATCATAATGAATAAATCAACATTTTGTGTCAGTTTGAACCCAGTAAAATGTACTGGGTTCATTTATTGAAACCAAGTACTGTATGAAATACGGTAGTAAACAGTGCAATTACAGGTGGTCAAAAAAAGTAAAAAAAGTAAAATAGTGCAATCACAATACTGGTATAATAATAATAATAACTTCGTTTTATACAATTCTGAGGTAGGCTTACTCTCTTGGTAAACATTAACACCATACCATTATATGGTATTTACTGCACAGCCAGGCCAGCATATAACAACAATAATAAAATATATTGCCTATGGTAAATCCGTTGAGGGAAATACCGTAATTCCTCTAATATACATGAAACCCGGCTTGTATTAGGAGGCCGGCTTATAATTGCTTAGCTCAACAGCGCACCCGGCCATTAATAGAGACCCGGTTTTTAATTGAATACCGGTTCAGTGGCGAATCCTTATGGAAGCCAACGGAAGCCATGCCTCCCTAATATTAAAATATGAATTAATATCAAATATGAAATATGAATTTTTTTTTTTTTTTTTTTAATATAGTTTACATTCTTTTTCATCTGTGCATCTGTGTTATAAATTTTTTTTTTTTTTTTAAATGTCTCCCTCTTCTCCTTCTCACTCCCTCTAACACACTGTCAGCCTCACTATGCTCACTGCAGCAGGATAGGAGGCAGATGGTAGGTCTCTTTCTCCAGGCTTCCAGCATTATAGAGTCCAAATCCGATCCTAGCCAATCAGATTCGAGCTGACTGCCACACCCTAAAAGTTTAAAACGGGGCTGAGAGGAAAATACTCAGCATATTTTCCCCTCTTCACTCTGAACATTGTATTAACCCGTAACTGTTCCCACGGGCCGAATATTGCCCCGATCCTCGCGAGATTAAATCCACGGGGACCTCTCGGCGTGCCGAAGCTTTTCCTAAATCACTTCCATCATCGAAAACGAGGGGAAAAGGTCGGCTCGCGACCCTGAAAATGTCTTGTGATTTTAAAAACGCTGTATTAAGTGAGCCTATTATGGGATCCACGCGAGCTTTCTATCGTGGAAACATCTGGGCGTCCCGCAACTTTTACTGATTCACATGTAGCCCCTAAAATGCTTAGAAAAGGAAAACAGAAAGCGTGGAATAAACTCGCCGAAACGGAAAAGTGTCCCACGGGCGCGCCGTGATTCCGATCCGCGTGAAAATATTCACGGCCATAGAGGAGACCGTGGGACACCTTTTTGCAACCGAATATGTGTCTCGAATTTGCTCCCACGCGGCGCGCAAAATCGTGCAAGGAAAAATCAGACCAAAAATTAACCAATGCTCCAGCAGTATTAATGACCCTGATGTAAACAAGACAAACGTCTTTCTCTGGTCTGCATCCCCTTATACAATTGTGTGTATTGAGCCGTACTGTATTGTACCCATTCTGCAATCTGTTAAATAAATAAAAAGAAAGTTTGACTGGCCGCCGAGCCATACTGTAGTGTACATGGTGACTGCTTGACTTAAAAAAAAAAAATAATAATAATAATAATAATAATAAAAATATTTAATAATTTTTTTTTTAATAATTTTTTTTTGGCTTCTTCTGTTATTTTACCCACGCGACGCCACTGTACCGGTTACTATTAGAGGAATTACGGTATGTGAGGTCCTGTTGTCATCGTACATGTCTTAGGGCGTTTTCACACCTAGCTCGTTTGGAGCTGTTGTTCCGAAACCTGGAGCGTTTACCCCCTATTTCGGTTAATTTGGGCATAATGTGAACACAGCAATCGCATTCTGTTGCGGAACAAAACAAGCTAGAGATGGTAGTCTCGGCGCACTTCCAACCGAACCCGCAGCGACTCGTACGCTGTGAGAATGCAATCGACTTAACAAACCGACACAACTCACTTGCCGTACTGTATACGCGTTGCATGATGACGCTTTCGCATTGAATTGTGGGCGGGATCAGGTTGTAGTCTTTAGGCAGCTAGATCGGTAAAGTTAACGCGCTATAGACCACTGCACTTCCGCGTTACATTGAAATCGGGGAGGAGATAGCGGGGGGAGCATAATGAATGTGGATGAGAGCCTTGATGTAAGTGGTTGCAGCTACGGCTGTGGGGGTGCTAGAGACATGATCCAATAGACTTTTATACGCCTGAGTTTCCTGAACACGGCGCGACCCATTCCTAATCGATCAGAACTAAATCGGCCGATTTACATCACGGCTCTCATCCACATTCATTCATTTGCTCCCCCCGCTCTCTCCTCCCCGATTTCAATGTAACGCGGATAGTGATGCACGATTTATCGACCACCGATATAATATCGGCCGATATGGCCATTTTTTTACACATCGGTATCGGTCCGATATCAAGATAGGGCCGATATGGGCCGATATAAATATATAAAAAAAAAATATATATATATATATATATATATATATATATATATTTTTTTTTACATGTTTTGGCCTCAAATAGTTTAAAAATATGTCATTTCTGAAAATAAGTTACAAAAGTAAACAAATAATGCGTTTTGGAAAATAGCTCTTTATTTGATTATCATAAAAAAGTGCTTTCTATACAGAGATATCGACACCGGTAAATATCGGTATCGGCCAGAACAGCAATATTAATATCGGTTATCGGTATCGGCCACAATTTTCACATCAGTGCATCACTAAACGCGGAGATTCAGGGTTAGGGGGGGGGGGGGGGGGGGGGGCACACCCCAAAATCTGACCAATGAGTGACAGTTTGCTCGCGCGTGCGTTTGTTTTGGTCCGCTGTTATCACAGCCGTGTGAACACAAACGAACTAAGGGACAAGTGCAACATTGTATCATTATAGTCCCTGTGTCTCCCTGAATCGGAACAAAGCAAACGAACTACAGGTGTGAAAACGCCCTTACTCTAACCTACTGTGGAACCTTGGAACTTGCACCACTGTCACTAAAACGAATGCATATACAGCCCTTGTACTTTTGTGAATTAAAAAAGGTGCTATAGTATAGATACAATTTTATCTTAATTTTACAAATTAACCAAATCAAGCACTATCTCGACGGAGTCCACAGAGAGGTGGCCGGACAGTGCGGCGCCATCTTTGTCTCATCTTGTATATACATCCACAGAGCTTTTAGAAATGTGCAGAATCAATAAAAGTATTGCTTTTACCCCAAAATAATTGATTAATGAATCATTTAAAAAAAATGTGGGTCCAAAATGAATGTTGTTGTTGTCGTTTACATGTAGCGTGCATGTATCCCCTCCCTACTTCCCATTTCTCCATGTGGAATGCACCTGATTGGATAATGACATGATGGTGCTCTAGTGTGACATCTAGTGGCTGAATGTTATCTATAGCACCTTTAACACATTCCCTGCCATAACTTATATCCATCAATATAGCCAGTCTGCCACCACTGTAAGCCTATGGAGATGTTCACCTTCTTTGCAGGGCTATAACTTTTTAAATTGTATTGCTAAATTGACATTACTATGGTCCATTCAACATCGATTATCTATCGTTCAGGATGTAGGAACGTTATACTTTTTCATTCATACATTGTTGTGTTAATACCGTCTAGAATATAAGTATGTTTTTATCGTTTTCTGCAGTAATTCCTAGAACGTGAGTTATAGGCCTAAACGCATATATAGATTATCGATTGCCGCTTATTCCCTAGACACGCTATATTAAAAAAGTCAACTGTATATGATCGTATACGTTATGTGTAGGAAAGGGGGGGGGGTCGTTTATAGTTCCGTGATCGTCAGTAAATGCTTTATGTAGTATGGGTGATATATTGATCAGATCGGTTTGCAGTGAAATTAATAAACAATTGGGCTGAAAATAACGTTAGTGTCCCCTTACCGTTCGCCGATGAGACTGGCGGTGAAATATCCCAAGTATAGGACGTCGATCGCCTAGGTCCATTTCCGGTTTGTATGCCGAAATCATATCGATTATTAAGTTTATAAAGCGATCGATATGTACTATAGTGTCTGTCGGGAGCCTTGCGACAATGTCTTGACGGCCGGATGAATTTAATCGACGCACACCTCCAACTTCCTGTTGTTCGAGTGTAACTCACCCGACCATCCACCAGGCGGCGGTATTGAGCAGTCGTTGTATTGAGCCGTAGGGCCAGCTGCAGCGCCGGAGATGTATATATGAATTATGAATGCCATGGCGAAAAAATTAAATATTGATCTCAATATCGCTGTACAGCGTGGTCTGGCGGTCAAAGCATGGCGGGCAATAACGTGTTACAGTGTGAATGGCGGTGGATGTGTTAAGTGTTTCTGATAAAAAAGTGATTGTACAAATACAAGATGGGTTCTATGACAGCTTTCCTAATAATACATTTGCAATAAATCACAATATGACATTGAAATAACAAGTGCAATCGCAGGAGCAAGCTCATCCATAATAAATAGTATGAGGCTTAAACAGCTACCAACCTCATCGGTAATCAATAGTACAAACCTTAAAACAGGTACAAACCTCTTTCATGACCTTTGCCCCTTTCTTGTCATTGAACTCCAGCTGTGTGATGGCCTGATCAATGCTCATCCCTTTGATCTGTTTAGAGTGAGAAACGGGTCTTTTAGGCCTGTAGGCTGGTTGTGATTTTGAGGTTTGGTTCAATACTAATTGGGTTTGTATTTCTCATACCAATCACAATCTAGGGTGTTGCTAAGCACAAAATGCAACTTGAGAAATAGCGTTGTGTTTTGTCGTCATAGCATCATGAGATTCCCTGCCCTCAGATTCATTACTGGTGACAGATACGACACTCATCACATTGTCCTTTATGAGAAGGTTGGTTGGTTGGCCCTCTCTGACGTAGAGGCGCAATAAACATTGGCCCTTATTGGTAAGCTACCTCCTTATATCAGATCATTATTGGAATGGAATGTTGGAACCTATATGGAACCTGTTCTAGTGAGGTCCCCCGAGTTTGCTCGGAAAAATGGTAAATCTGCATTTTATTACGCTGCCCCTCTAGCTCATGGAACTAACTCCAACAGTCCCTAACAATGTAGACTCTCCCCTCTGTTGCAGTTTAAGACCTTGATCACTAATCACTGTCGATCAAGTTGTACATGTTTTAATTGATTTGTTATCCTTTGCTTTTGTCTTCCCTCGTCTTGTTGTTAATGTTGTGTTTTTATATGCTGTATTTATTATCGCTTATCTCTGTATGTAAACTCAACGTGACTGTAAATGAGGGAAACCTCTGTTGCCTTTAAATATACTTCAAAGGTATAATGAATGGAAGTGAACGAGGAGCCTGAAACCTGGGAGGAATGGTGGTGGGATGGTATCTGGCTGCATGCTAGCCTAGCTTAGCACAATGAATGGAAGCGGACATGACCGGTTAGTCTTCGGGAGAGGTGTTAGTTGGACAATGCCTAGGCTAACCGGTCATGTCTGCTTCCATTCATTGTGCTAAGCTAGGCTAACATGCAGCCAAATAGCTTTCTACTGAACGCACAGAGAGGAAACTGGTATCCATCTTCTTGTCTCCCTCTGGAGGCCCTATTCCCCGTACCTGGCTAACTGAGTTAGCCGGATAATTTTCAGCATAGCTTGACTTAAGCCAGACATTTCCGTTCCCCGAAGTCGGATTTTCTAAATCACCATAGTAACAGATCAGAAAGTTTGAACCTGCTCCGGAGCAGGGTTAAGTTCAGTTAGCTGGATGAACCATGGCCACAGCCTCGCAAAGAAGTGCCAGCTCGCTTCCTGAAATAATTACCACAGTGTAGATCTGCATTATACCATTCTAAATTATGTTTTTGTGCTTCGTTTTCCTAGAGGGGGCTTTTGAAATGTAAAATAATAGACCTAAATGCTGATAAATCATATTCAGCCTATAGATTTACTTTGTCCTAAATAAAATAATGCACGTCATATACGGCGCTCGGAGTCGCGATACACACTGCATGTGGTTATTTTAATAACGGCGCATTGCAAATGTGAATCCCGCTGGGATATTTTTAATGAATGAAACGGCCGTTTGGCTCGGATTAGTTTCATATATTCTCCGCTGTAGATTTGCTTAACGGAGCGCCCGGATTGTGTTTCATTCAAGCATAAAATTTAAGTGTCTATGCGTGGATTGTGGTCTTTGTGGATTATGAATTACGAGGAATCTGAGGATTGTTGAATTGTATCATCACTCACACGTTATTGTGATATTGTAACTGGGATTAAAATGTCTGATGAGATGCGCTGTTTGACGGATTTGAGCAATTGAATGAGCCGTTGACGTAGGGCTGGGCGATATGGCCAAAAACGTTATCGCGATAAAATTATTAAATTATTTTCATATAACTCGATATCGATAATTATCGTCGATATAATGTCCGTCAAGTTTAATTAACTTCTTATGCCCGGCGCCGATGGACGAGCTATTAATAGACTTGTTTTGCTGCTGCGAATGTCTCGAGTTGATGTCGTCATCAGTCCGCGCACGTTAGCAGTTAGCCAGAGCAAGCCATGTATCCCATGACAATGTACTAAATATGACCCTAAAATACTCCGTTTCGCCCCAATACATTGCAACGACGTCCACCGTATACCCCACACTACTATAACCGTGCCCTCAGAATTCACGCCACACACCCACTCGGCACGTAAACTATAAAATAGCGCCGTGCAAGCTAATTATCCTAGCCAGCCTTGTTTACTACTTGAGTGCTACCTCTCTACCCAGAGGTGCAGCGCGGGTCTCCTTCCGCTATCGGCCATCTCCTTCACTGATTGGTTGTTAGTGCGTGTGCTCATATCCAAGCTTGGAAAATCGATATATCGAAACTTTGCGACCACGTTTCATGTTTATTTCAAGGAAATAATTTATCGAGATAGTTATCGTTATCGTTTTATCGCCCAGCCCTACGTTGACGTCACATTAATGCATTTGAGAAAATGCATTTATCTGTTCAAGCACTGTTATCTGATGATGAACATGCGTCACTGGTATAAACCAAAGGTTAATCAATTCAATGCATATGGATTATGTCCGAAACAGATTAAAACCTGATTAATAGTGAAACTGTATAGCCGGCTCCAAGCCTCTGTTATTTCGGGGGTCGCGCCTTGAGAATTGTATTTATATATAAAGTACATGTTACCTAAGCCTAGCGCATACATTGCAGATATCCTCATAAGCATCTATTAATTCTTATCAATTAGATACTCTTTGGGCTTGTTTGTATCTACTTATTCTGAAAGAGTTTAACTAATTATTTTCGCTAGCAATAGATCTCATTCGATTATTCATTCCATTAAGCCTACTGCCATCAGGCACATTTAAAGAAATATAATCTGATTGATTGGGGTAATGAGGGATTTAACATTAGCCTATAGATTATGCATTTAACTTGTCGGCGAGGCTATTGAGCCGTATGTATTGTACCCATTCTGCAATATGTTAATAAAGTTTTAAATAAATCAATCAATCAATGCCGTTAGAAAATCAGGATTTCTGCGATCGACACCTGCTGTCTTTTCAGCTGAGGCGGCCGCGCGCACTTATCCTGAGCATCAAGTCTGGTTCGAATTAACGAGACTGAATCCACCTTCGAGGAACAGGGAAAGCGCGGATTCAAACATCAGGTTAATTGAATCTGGATAATGGGACTTTTGATCGACTTAATTGAACCAGGTACCAGGTCATAGGGCCCTGGAGAGCTAATTTCCCAAAATGTTGACGTGTTCCTTTAAGTACTTCCATTGGCTGGTTCAGACACAAGCTAAAGATACTGGTAGGATTAAGTTAAAAATAAAAATATTCTGAATGTCTCACCATTTTGGCCAGGTACCACATCTTGTCTTTGCTGTACTTGATCTGTCTCCTGCTGTGGTGAACCTCCTGTTGGAAGCAGACATGGAAACATCACAACAAAACCAGGCTGTATGTTACTACTCTATAGACTGTTAGTGACCAGGAGGCTGTATTTTACTGGTAGACCTACTCTATAGACTGTGTTAATGACCAGGAGGCTGTATGTTACTGGTAGACCTACTCTATAGACTGTGTTAATGACCAGGAGGCTGTATTTTACTGGTAGACCTACTCTATAGACTGTGTTAGTGACCAGGAGGCTGTATTTTACTGGTAGACCTACTCTATAGACTGGTGGGGTTTACTCATGGCTGGTCTGTGGGACTAGGGTTGGACTGGGGTTGGGGTAGGGTTGGACTAGGGTTGGGGTAGGGTTTACTCACGGCTGGTCTGCGGGGCTCATCTGGAAGCTGAGGAGGAAACAGCTCGAAGTTTCTCCTCTCCCAGTGTCTGCCCTGTAGAGACGAACTGGTATGAAGACATGACAGACACTGAGGTCTAGAGAGAGAGAGAGAGAGAGAGAGAGAGAGAGAGAGAGAGAGAGAGAGAGAGAGAGAGAGAGAGAGAGAGAGAAAAAAAAGAAAAACATACAGTATAGGTTATGGTAGGTATACTCATCCATATTAAGACTGATTAGTAGGGATGTTAACAATGAATCGAAGATCGATTGATTGATCATTCATTTTTATTTTTTTGATCGACTTTTTTCTCCTCTTTTTCTATTTTTCTCCCATCCCAATTCCATTGTGCCAATTCTTCCCTCCCCTGTCTTGAACGTTGCTCGCATATGCCCCCCACTGGCCGGTTGTAGGGAGGATAGAAGCCTTGCATCACGTGTCCCCTCTGGTACACGAGGAGGCCGCCTGTCACATCTTTCCACCTGCCAGCGCGGACTCTCATTGGCGAGGTGTAACGTGTGGGAGGCTCACACTACCCCCGCCATTTCCTGTCTCTGCTGTCCAGGCGACCCCAACCGACCTGTAGGAGTCGCTGTCCACAACGTCCAGATTACCACCCATCGACTTCCACCCGCTAATTCTGCCAATTGAATTAGTATGACGGCTGGCCCAAGCCGGAGGCAACACCGACAGCCGGAGTCGAACCCGGTGTCTCTTGCGTTGGTGACGAGCGCAATGTCCGCTGCGCCACCCAGTCGCCCTGATTGATCATTAATTTAAGGATTTACTCGAACAGATGAGTAAACATGACATTTACTCGATCTACTATCAAACAATGATATGTTACAATGTTGTCTGTCTCTTATTACATTGTAGCAGTCAGTAGAATGGTGTATTTTCAAAGCATGTTTCAATGAACAGATAGAGGGCGCAATATAACTATGACGACGAGGCAACTACCTCTGTGTCTGGAAAATAAGCAAGGGATAAAAAACACAAGTGACGGCAACTTGCTAAATCAAGCAGGCTAAGAGAAGAGTTGATTTTGAAAAAATAACCCAAGCCAGTCTGCACATTTATCGGAAACGGCATGATCGATATGGTTGCTGCCGAAAGATTTCGGCAAATGATACACCTGCTTGAGCCAGCGTACCATATCCCATCCTGAGGCGCATCGATGAGCGCTACACCGATGCAAAGTTAGGAGTTGCTCACGCAGCTAGCTAACGTTCCAGGTCTGGTGCTCGCAAGTTTGCATTGATGATAGACAACTGGACTGTCCGGGTCGGCATATGGCAGACCACCTCGCGTAACAGTTAAAGGTCCCATGCATTATAAATGGCCTTTTTTAGCATTTGCATTAGCATTGCTTCCTAGCAATTGGGGATTATATCAATTGTGGTCTGTGTCGTTAATTATCATATTGACTCATCAGTCTAGTCTCGAGTTCACGAGATCTTCCCTCACTCAACTAAGCTGTTCTGATTTGACTCGCAATGCGACGTAGCAAGTAGCTGATCTGCAGTAACGCCCCCTCTATGGTTGTAGCGCATAGTGTAACCCGACACTTCCTCAAACGGGTTTTGACAGAGAGGCAGAGAACGAGCGAGCGAGAGAGAGAGATAGAGAGGGAGAGAGAGGGACTGGCGCCGCGGGACCGTGCAGAAGTGTGTGTAAAAATGTGTGTGCGCCATCTCTCTCCCTCGTCGGAGCATTTACACACAAACTTGACTGTGTGTGTGTGTGTCGGGGACGCATCTCTCCTCTCTCTCTCTCCCTCGTCGGAGCATTTACACACAAACTTGACTGCGTGTGTGTCGGGACGCATCTCTCCTCTCTCTCTCCCTCTCGCTCTCTCTCGCTTGCTTGTTCTCTCTCTCGTATGTATCACGCTGATGACAGCCTGAAATCCTGAGGCTGAAAAATTATGCTTTTGAGTACTTTATTAGAAATATAAAACAATGAATTTTTTTGAAAAAAACCTTACAGATGTCTTCCATAGACTGACAGGAATTGTGTAAAGTTGCCCAAATAGTGCAAGGAATAGCAATGCATGTCCCCTTTAACTCATTCAGAGCCACGCCCTTTTGACCATATTAGGACTAGCGTGCCAACACTGAAATCAATGGGAGGACGGGGAAATTTGCTTAAACTATATCTTAAATTATGACTATGGGTCTAAAACACCCCTCGCTTATCAATGACTTGCTTGCAGTCAACATGTACAAAACGGATAGTTTTTTCATTGGTACATTTCCGTTTTATACCGTTTTGAATAAGAGTATCGTTTTGGAGATGTCTAGTAATTCCAGAGAAATTCCATGATAATAGCTCTTTAGTGGAATACACAAAACACGGTCATTTTTCGGCTGATTTATGAATCGTTTTCAAATAAACGCTAGATTATCGATAGTATGTGTACTTATGCACGCTAGAGAAGCGGGCTGAAAATCGATTATCCATGCCGTGGTCAGCGCGAACGTTATGCACACACACACACACGCTGCGATGGCAGAGAAAAAAACATCTGATTAACCCAAGACTGGTAAAATAGAGTCCTTACCTCACATCAGATGTTCTGCAAAAAGATTAATCCAATTCCTGATCGCCATTCCAAATATTGATCGTGTTTATTGATCCAACGTTATAGCACCAAAACACATAATCGACGCTGCTCCGAGCCTCCCAGTGAATGTGGTAACAGCTACTGCTTTCCCAAGAAGGGAAACCCCGGGGCCGGAGTTTTTTTCTGATGCACAGTCCCACCCAATCCAATCCAATGATGTGAAATACCATCCAGGAGACGATAGGCGGCTGTATTTGCCCTTTTCGAGCTCAGACCCATTACCAATGATAACGGCAGGCTGGATGGATGAAAAATGAATGGATATTGCTAATAAAAGAAATAACGATTAAAACCCGAGTTTTCTCGTGTTTTCTCTGGTCTTGGCACTCAACGCATGGCGAGTTAACCCGACTAATCTCGTGGTTGGCACTGAATGGGTTAAAATAAGCTCTGCAGAGAGTCAGACCTTCAGCACTGGACAGCTCCTAGCCAACACACACCCAGCTGCTCTGCAGAGAGTCAGACCGTCAGCACTGGACAGTGCCCAGGCCACACACACTCAGCTGCTCTGCAGAGAGTCAGACCGTCAGCACTGGACAGTGCCCAGGCCACACACACTCAGCTGCTCTGCAGAGAGTCAGACCGTCAGCACTGGACAGTGCCCAGGCCACACACACTCAGCTGCTCTGCAGAGAGTCAGACCGTCAGCACTGGACAGTGCCCAGGCCACACACACTCAGCTGCTCTGCAGAGTCAGACCGTCAGCACTGGACAGTGCCCAGGCCACACACACTCAGCTGCTCTGCAGAGAGTCAGACCTTCAGCACTGGACAGTGCCCAGGCCACACACACTCAGCTGCTCTGCAGAGAGTCAGACCGTCAGCACTGGACAGTGCCCAGGCCACACACACTCAGCTGCTCTGCAGAGAGTCAGACCGTCAGCACTGGACAGTGCCCAGGACACACACACTCAGCTGCTCTGCAGAGAGTCAGACCGTCAGCACTGGACAGTGCCCAGGCCACACACACTCAGCTGCTCTGCAGAGAGTCAGACCTTCAGCACTGGACAGTGCCCAGGCCACACACACTCAGCTGCTCTGCAGAGAGTCAGACCTTCAGCATTGGACAGCTCTTAGCCAACACACACTCAGCATTGGACGCGTGAAGATTTTCCCTAATGGGGTTGTACTTCCACGTTCGGTTTGCGCAATCCGATTGGCCACTGACGTTTCTGGTCATGTGACATGTGCGCCAATCGTGTGACGCCTAGTTCTGCGACTATTTCCGGCTCTAACAGCCTGCAAACTACCTAACGCCTAGTTTATCACTGGTTAAGCTTAGGCGACTCTTTCGAAGTTGGTTAAGGTTAGAGTTTGGAATCAGGGCTGGCGTTCTATCTAGAGTTGTTCCGATACCGATACTGGTATCGGAAATGCCGCCGATACTGCCTAAAACGCTGGTATCGGTATCGGCGAGTACACGTAAATTCTAGCCTCCGATCCCATGATGTAATTTATCTCCTGCCGAGTCCTGCGCAGAGTGAGGATTATAAAATGAACATGTTTTAAAGTGTGATGCTGTGTCATTTTAACAGCAGATACACTTTCTTAAATTCCATTGTCCCCGACAGTGCGGTGTGACGGGGAGCTCGGACGGGAATCGGGCTGTGTTTGGCTGGTGTTATGATAGCATTAGCTGGAAAGATAGCTAGTTGGAACAACATCCGCTTTTAACGTTACATCAAATCAGATGATCGCCTGTCCTTTCTCCAGGACCTAACACTGTCCGTGACCGTCTATCAACAATAATGCACCCACGGTGAATTGTATTTAAGTTAAGTAGCTACGGACTAGCGTTAGCTGACTATTACTAACGTTATCAATGCGGGAAGACGCGCTAGGTCAGTTAGCTTAGCTTGATAACGTTACCGTGTCTAAAGTTGGTGCTATTCACATAATCCAGCAATAATGGCTGCAGACCTGCAAGCAAAGTACAGCAAGTGCCAAAGGATAAGAGTCTGAGGCGGAGTTTCAAAAGAGAATGTTGAATATTTATTTTGCATCAAAAACCACAACATGAACGTTCTATGCCACTAGCTTACAGACTGAATAGGGTATATCTGCAGAGCCACTGAGTAGCGAGTGCAACACCGTTTAATGTCCGTGTGGATCATTGGAGTAGGGTATATCTGCAGTGCTGCAGCCCATACTCATTGATTAATGATACTAATACAAATCTATACAATCACCTGTTGTTGAATAAATACTATACGTTCTAGTTATTACTAAAAAACAGTATAACAGTATCTAAAAAAAAAAAAAAAAAAAAAAAGGTTAATTTATATAATTTTTTTTTTAATTTTTTTTTGATGCACTGGTATCGGATAAATATCGGTATCGGCCGATACCCAAAGCTTAGGTATCGGAATCGGATCGGAAAGGGAAAAATGGTATCGGAACATCTCTAGTTCTATCGCCCTGCTCTGAGACAAACTCTAACCTTAACCAACTTCGAAAGAGTGCCTAAGCTTAACCAGTGGCAGAACTAGGCGTCACACGATTGGCGCACATGTCACATGACCAGAAACGTCAGTGGCCAATCAGATCGCACAAACCGAACGCGGAAGTACAACCCCATTAGGGAAAATATTCACGCGCACTGGACAGCTCCTAGCCAACAACACACACTCAGCTGCTCTGCAGAGAGTCAGACCTTCAGCACTAGACAGCTCCTAGCCAACACACACTCAGCTGCTCTGCAGAGAGTCAGACCTTCAGCACTGAACACCTCGCCCAGCACCTTGGGAGCTGTCCAGTACAACCAGTCTGGCACCCTCAAAAACCATTTGAGTTCAGTTAAAACGGCAAGTACTCGAGTAATCGATTACTCACACCCATCCCTATTCTAGACAGTCATTATTACCTAAGAGCATTAATTATTGCACTTGAGAAGGTAATAATGCAGGAGTTATGGGGCAGTTCACCCAAAATAAAAATATAAATATAAAACATATTTTCCTCCTTACCCAGAGTGCTATCTATCCAGATAGTTTCGGTGTGATTTGGCTAGTTGTGGAGATATCTGCTGTCAATCTACTACAATGGAGCTGAATGGCACACGATTTGTGGCGCGGCAACTTTTTTTATTTGAACTCGAAATCAGTGTCTCTTTCCAGAAATCATGACCCGGTTACTCAAGATAATCCACATAGCTTGTCGTGAGCAGTTTCATGTAGGAACTATTTTCTACCAAAGTACACCCACCATTCATTAAATAGTCAGGGGTGAAGGCTCTCGAGACACAGGACACGTTGGTAAGACTTACAGTATGTCCTCACAACAGAACCGGTAGGATTGGGGTTAAATATGGTGCATCCTATGTATCTAGCAGCTGGTTAGCATGTATCAAGTACAGGTTACTTACGACACATCTTCATTAGACTGTAGCAAAGATTCATTAATTTAATCCAATTTAATTTGATGGAACACGCCAACATTATAGGAAATGCACTTACTCTACCATCTTCTCCAGAGTCAAGTTATATTATCTGCTTACTGGTAATACAAATGTGATGGAAGTATTTTAGTGTGCAGAACTCTGAGCAAATCAACATGAGGTTTCATGCATTATGGGACCAAACGCCCTTCCCCGAAACGACCTCCTCCTCACTGAGCTGAGTGGAACCAGACGCCCTGAGCCTCCCTCCTCAACGCCACATAGGTTCTGTTTATTGTTTAGATGATTAATTGTACAAACATTAAGCTAATTCAGTGTAATCTGCAAGTTGGATACTTCTGAGTTCCGTAGTCATCCTTGATGAATCAAGTTAAATTAATCTATTGTCTTGAGCTAAACTCATCGTCACTATGTATATGTATATACTCCCTTTTCTTGACTCCTTCTGTATCACAAACAGTACTGTATTTGCAAATCTGGTATGTCATAAATGTATAGATGTAGCAGTACTGACTATCTGTATGTCATGTATGTCATATATGTCTATATGAATTGAAAATGGGGGACCCTGATGGAAACAAGACAAACGTCTTTCTCAGGTCTGCATCCCCTTAACAATTGTATGTATTGAGCCGTACTGTATTGTACCCATTCTGCAATCTGTTAAATAAAGTTTTCATTCATTCATTCATTCACTAGGTGGGACCCTGATGTAAACAAGACGAAAGTATTTCTCTGGTCTGCATCCCCTTAACAATTGTGTGTATTGAGCTGTACTGTATTGTACCCATTCTGCAATCTGTTAATACAATTTTCAATCAATCAAGCTCACCTTCACCGTCAGATAATAAGCTGTTAGGTTAGGGAGAAAAATCCACCTCTGGCTGACTTTGCCACATATGCCAGAATCCAATGTGACTGAAAACTTTATTTAACAGATTGCAGAATGGGTACAATACAGTACAGACAATACAATACAATAATGTGCGATGCTAGACATTGAGCAACACACGAAGCCTGTGTTTTGGTTACTGACGTGACCAGTGGCGACAGACAGACAGACAGACAGACAGACAGACAGACAGACAGATTAATGCGATTGTATTGATTTGTCCTTTTACAGGTCGACTGACTCGGGACCGTAGATTCCAGTCACTTACTTTGCTTGTAACTGTCCAGTTAAAGTCCTAAGGAATGCAAGCCCTGTGAAGCAAAAAAAAACACAATGTATATTCAGTCAAACTGACATGCCATCAGAAGTATTGAACAGGATATATAGCTAAAGGTTGTGTTTAATTTCCTCACCGCGTCCTGTCATAGGGGCCGCCATGTTGGATTTAATTTTTGCGACGTGGGGAGTTTTGCTTTACGGTCATATCGTTCCCACGCGTTGAGTAGGGTCCAGCTGCAGCGCCGGAGAATCCTCTCAAGGGGCAAGCCTGTGGCAGCCACAGAGAGCGCGCTGATTGGCTGAAAGTACGGAAGTTTCTCGAAGTACTCGGAGGTGCATGATCTAAGAATGAAGTGAGCGTGTGTTATTGGAATGATTGATTGATTGGTTGAAAATGGTATTAATGTCCGCCTTGTTTCGAACTGGTTATGCTTAGATAGACCCTCTTTCGAAGTTGGTTATCCTTAGAGTTTGACTTTAGAGCAGGGCGATAGACCACCAGCCCTGATTCCAAACTCTAAGCATAACCGACTTCGAAAGAGGGCCTAAGCATAACTAGTTCGAAACAAGGTGGACATTAATGCAATTTTCAATCAATGAATCAATCCAATAACACACGCTCACTTAAAACAGCGCACCTCCCAGCTTCTTCTATAGAAAGTAGATTCGTACTTTACGCCAGACGTACATCCAGTGGCGATTTTACCACTGGGGCACCAGGGGCACGTGCCCCCCCTGAAATCTCAGGTGCCCCTGAGGTGCCACCCCAGAACTTAAAAAAAAATATATATATTATTATTATAATTTTTTTTAATACAAATAAAAATAAATATAATGTTAACAATCACTTTCCATCACAGACCGAAAATCTAGTTTTGCTAACAGGTGTCTAATGTGACTTACATCCATGCTTATATATTTCACATTAGACTCCTCACTATGCCTGCGACAGGCAGCGTGATGCGTGCGTCATCTGAAGCGGCGTGCATATAAAAAGCTGCCATTAAGCGCTGGCACGTGGACTGGTGGCAGTGGTGGTCACTCACAGGTGTGTGGAGTAAGGTGGATGACTGAGTCAGAGTGGTGCTAAATTTTTTTAACACAATGTCGACAAGAGAACGCGATAAAGGGTGGAAATTTGGCTCCGGGAATTTACAACGAAAGAAGGCAAAGAAAAAAGAAGTGTTCAATAACTCGATGAGAGGTTCGTTGGATACATTTATCACAAAAAACAGCAACCCGACCGAAGCAGCAACAGCCACAGCAGGGCCTCGTGGGGGAAAGAAGCTAGCAGCACCATGGCTGCCCCCAGCCCCATGGAATACTTAGTTATTGCGACGCTGAATTCAGTATGCAGTAAAGGAATATAGCATCAGCCAATGGACATATCGATCTACCAGATGGCGATCAATAACTGGGACATCCTTTTTGGAATCAACGTTATACCGGACGGGCACCGCCAGGACTGACGTTTCCATATGGAACCATAGAGAAGTGCCCGTATGGCGTGGTTGATTCAACGTCAAGGTGAGACCGAGGCGGAGGGACATACACACATCAGGAGGACGCGGACAAGAATGGTAAGTCATAATATTTAATTTAACCCAGCCTTGGCCCTTATTATTATTAACCCTTTACCGGTCACTTCTTGAAATACCTGGAAATTCACAATTTCAACTCTAGAATGTTATTTTGGTGGAAAAGAAGGAAGTTGCAGATCCCCAGGGTCTATCCTGATTGGTCAGATGGGATGGTGACAATATTTGTGTCATAGCCTGACCTGTGCTGATTGGCTGGAAGACGTTTTTTTCATAGATTAAAGATCCCCCCCCTCTCCCACCTGGCTAAATATATTGTATGGGGAAGTGGCCAAAAATGGTTACTTGGCCGGTAAAGGGTTAAGAATACTTTGACCTGTTAAGCCCAGCCTCGGGCTATTATGATTAAGAATACTTTGACTTGTTAAGCCCAGCCTCGGGCTATAATTTATTATTAAGAAAACTTTGACTTGTTAAGCCTAGCCTCTGGCTATAATTTATTAAGAATACTTTTGACTTGTTAAGCCCAGCCTCTGGCTATTATTATTAAGAATACTTTGACTTGTTAAGCCCAGCCTCGTATATTTATTATATGGCTATCATATATTTATTGATGGCAATAGACCACTGCACTTCCGCGTTACATTGAAATCGGGGAGGAGATAGCGGGGGGAGCAAATGAATGAATGTGGATGAGAGCCGTGATGTAAGTGGTTGCAGCTACGGCTGTGGGGGTGCTAGAGACATGATCGAATAGACTTTTATACGCCTGAGTTTCCTGAACACGGCGCGACCCATTCCTAATCGATCAGAACTAAATTGGCCGAGATCAAGTCCCTTTTCCAGCACCTACTCCCCATACACATGCGCTGATTGTCAACGGAGTCTGGACGACGCGAGATGACGCACGAATGAATGTGGACTGTTCCATCAGAGGGGGGAGCTTCGGTGGCCAGTGTCCTTTCAGCCGAACAGGATAATGAAAAAATGATCCCACTAAATGGCCAGACGCGTCTTATGGCGACATCTACAATTACCTCATTGAGTCTCCAGGTAGACTAATGTTTATATTTAAGTGCAGTGGTCTGTAGCCACTCACACTACCACCGAAGCTCCCCTTTCTGATGGAACAGTCCACATTCATTCGTGCGTCATCTCGCGTCGTCCAGACTCCGTTGACAATCTGCACATGTGTATGGGGAGTAGGTGCTGGAAAAGGGACTTGATCTCGGCCGATTTAGTTCTGATCGATTAGGAATGGGTCGCGCCGTGTTCAGGAAATTCAGGCGCATAAAAGTCTATTCGATCATGTCTCTAGCACCCCCACAGCCGTAGCTGCAACCACTTACATCACGGCTCACATCCACATTCATTCATTTGCTCCCCCCGCTATCTCCTCCTCGATTTCAGAATCCCGGAAGTGTTGCGGTGGTCTAATTATTGGCAATGGTGATAGTTGTACTGTACCTACTTAAATATGCGTAGGTTTGTCACTTGTGGTTTCGTTTAGCCGATGCTCTGACACGGTGCTACTCAGTGTGTGTGTGCGCGAGTGTGTTTGTGTGAGAGAGCGAGAGAGAGACTGTCTTATCTCTTATGCGCACTCGTGTTTTGAAATGTGTGTGTCGGGAAATTCGTTTTCTGAAGCCTATATTTTATGTCACTGTTTGAGTTCTTGAATGGGAATGTATGCCCCCCGCTGTTACGATATGCCCCCCGTTAGATTGGTTCTGGCGCCGACTCTGGTCTGACAGCAGTGGAGGCAATACAATATTATGTATGAACCAATGTGTACCTTGCATTCATGCAAATACTTGAATCTCTTTCATGTCATGGGGCAACTTGATAATTGAGTGAGAAAACACTTGTTTAAGGGCGTTTTCACACCTAGCTCGTTTACCCCCTATTTCGGTTCATTTGGGCATAATGTGAACACAGCAATCGCATTCTGTTGCGGAACAAAACAAGCGGACCGAGACCGCCTAGAGAGGGTGGTCTCGGCGCACTTCCAACCGAGCCCGAAGCGACTCGTACGCTGTGAGAATGCAATCGACTTAACAAACCGACACAACTCACTTGCCGTACTGTATACGCGCTGCATGATGACACTTTCGCATTGAATTGTGGGCGGGATCAGTTTGTAGTCTTTATTTTCCGTGTTACATTGAAATCGGGGAGGAGAGAGCGGGGGGAGCATATGAATTAATGTGGATGAGAGTTGAGAGCCGTGATGTAAGTGCAGTGGCGGCTCTTGGATTTTTCTCTTGGGGGGTCGATCATACCAAAAATGTACATGTACCAAGGCACAATGCCACACTGCACACAAACACGCGCGTGCGCACGCATCACGAAACCACACACTACTGTGTGCGTCAGAGAGCGTCGGTGAAACCAAAAGCATACGGATATTTAAGTAGGTACAGTTACAGTACAACTATCACCATTGCCATCAGCGAGAGAGAGCGAGAGAGAGAGAGAGAGAGAGAGAGAGAGAGAGCGAGAGAGAGAGAGAGAGAGAGAGAGAGAGAGAGAGAGAGAGAGAGACAGACCGAATTAACTCACTGTTTACGTGGTCCACTGTTGTCCCCAGACTGTTGATGTAAATCCAGTGGCGAATCCTTATGGAAGCCAACGGAAGCCATGCCTCCCTAATATTAAAATATGAATTAATATCAAATATTAAATATAAAAAAAAAAATATATATATATATATATATAATTTTTTTTTAATATAGTTTACATTCTTTTTCATCTGTGCATCTGTGTTATAATTTTTTTTTTTTTTTTTTTTAAATGTCTCCCTCTTCTCCTTCTCACTCCCTCTAACACACTGTCAGCCTCACTATGCTCACTGCAGCAGGAGAGGAGGCAGATGGTAGGTCTCTTTCTCCAGGCTTCCAGAATTATAGAGTCCAAATCCGATCCTAGCCAATCAGATTCGAGCTGACTGCCACACCCTAAAAGTTTAAAACGGGGCTGAGAGGAAAACACTCAGCATATTTTCCCCTCTGCACTCTGAACATTGTATTAACCCGTAACTGTTCCCACGGGCCGAATATTGCCCCGATCCTCGCGAGATTAAATCCACGGGGACCTCTCGGCGTGCCGAAGCTTTTCCTAAATCACTTCCATCATCGAAAACGAGGGGAAAAGGTCGGCTCGCGACCCTGAAAATGTTGCGTGATTTTTAAAACGCTGTATTAAGTGAGCCTATTATGGGATCCACGCAAGCTTTCTTTTTTTTTTTTTATATTTTTTTTATTATTGCAAGACAAAAATTATTAAAAGTCAGTACTCAACACACAATGCATAATGAAACTTTCAGTAAAGGTGGTTAAAATATATGCAAGTACAGAAACAAGATAAAACAAAATTAGTCTATAATAACATTTTAACCGTATACAGTGTATATCCAGCGAAATTACAATTATATAAATGTTAGTATATAATATACCCCTAATACCTATTTTCTAAAACCCTACACACATATGCTCCAGCTCAAACCCCCCCCTCCCGGACCCCCTCTTGGATAGTACCTCCATTATCCCTCACTCCTAACCAGACACTACCATTATAAGCTAGCTTTTATTCTCTCCACCACTTCTAACCACATTGACATTTTGGATTCATTGAGACCCAGAATTCTTGCTGTAGATATTTCTTGATATATCACATCGAGATATGTAAGAAACCACACTTTTCGGCAAATTTTTTCCGGTTGAAACCAACGTGATGCGATCAGTTTTTTACCCGATAAAACCAATCTCTTTATCCACGCGAGCTTTCTATCGTGGAAACATCTGGGCGTCCCGCAACTTTTACTCAATCACATGTAGCCCCTAAAATGCTTAGAAAAGGAAAACAGAAAGCGTGGAATAAACTCGCCGAAACGGAAAAGTGTCCCACGGGCGCGCCGTGATTCCGATCCGCGTGAAAATATTCACGGCCATAGATGAGACCGTGGGACACCTTTTTGCAACCGAATATGTGTCTCGAATTCGCTCCCACGCGGCGCGCAAAATCGTGCAAGGAAAAATCGTTTACATTCTTTTTCATCTGTGCATCTGTGTTATAATTTTTTTTTTTTTTTTTTTAAATGTCTCCCTCTTCTCCTTCTCACTCCCTCTAACACACTGTCAGCCTCACTATGCTCACTGCAGCAGGAGAGGAGGCAGATGGTAGGTCTCTTTCTCCAGGCTTCCAGAATTATAGAGTCCAAATCCGATCCTAGCCAATCAGATTCGAGCTGACTGCCACACCCTAAAAGTTTAAAACGGGGCTGAGAGGAAAACACTCAGCATATTTTCCCCTCTGCACTCTGAACATTGTATTAACCCGTAACTGTTCCCACGGGCCGAATATTGCCCCGATCCTCGCGAGATTAAATCCACGGGGACCTCTCGGCGTGCCGAAGCTTTTCCTAAATCACTTCCATCATCGAAAACGAGGGGAAAAGGTCGGCTCGCGACCCTGAAAATGTTGCGTGATTTTTAAAACGCTGTATTAAGTGAGCCTATTATGGGATCCACGCGAGCTTTCTTTTTTTTTTTTTATATTTTTTTTATTATTGCAAGACAAAAATTATTAAAAGTCAGTACTCAACACACAATGCATAATGAAACTTTCAGTAAAGGTGGTTAAAATATATGCAAGTACAGAAACAAGATAAAACAAAATTAGTCTATAATAACATTTTAACCGTATACAGTGTATATCCAGCGAAATTACAATTATATAAATGTTAGTATATAATATACCCCTAATACCTATTTTCTAAAACCCTACACACATATGCTCCAGCTCAAACCCCCCCCTCCCGGACCCCCTCTTGGATAGTACCTCCATTATCCCTCACTCCTAACCAGACACTACCATTATAAGCTAGCTTTTATTCTCTCCACCACTTCTAACCACATTGACATTTTGGATTCATTGAGACCCAGAATTCTTGCTGTAGATATTTCTTGATATATCACATCGAGATATGTAAGAAACCACACTTTTCGGCAAATTTTTTCCGGTTGAAACCAACGTGATGCGATCAGTTTTTTACCCGATAAAACCAATCTCTTTATCCACGCGAGCTTTCTATCGTGGAAACATCTGGGCGTCCCGCAACTTTTACTCAATCACATGTAGCCCCTAAAATGCTTAGAAAAGGAAAACAGAAAGCGTGGAATAAACTCGCCGAAACGGAAAAGTGTCCCACGGGCGCGCCGTGATTCCGATCCGCGTGAAAATATTCACGGCCATAGATGAGACCGTGGGACACCTTTTTGCAACCGAATATGTGTCTCGAATTCGCTCCCACGCGGCGCGCAAAATCGTGCAAGGAAAAATCGGACCAAAAATTAACCAATGCTCCAGCAGTATTAGTAAACAAGACAAACGTCTTTCTCTGGTCTGCATCCCCTTATACAATTGTGTGTATTGAGCCGTACTGTATTGTACCTATTCTGCAATCTGTTAAATAAATAAAAAGAAAGTTTGACTGGCCGCCGAGCCATACTGTAGTGTACATGGTGACTGCTTGACTTAAAAAAATATATATATATATATATTAATAAAAATATTTAATAATTTTTTTTTAATAATACTTTTTTGGCTTCCCCTGTTATTTTACCCACGCGACGCCACTGTGTAAATCCAGTTATCCACTCTGTCCAGACTGCATCCAGATTAGCTTGTTAACACAACACAACAGTACTGTGATGAATTCAATGAATGAGTGTCTTTGCCCATTTCCGCGTCGAACAGCCTGCAAACTACCTGGCGTTCTATCACCATGCTCTAAGACAAACTCTAACCTTAACCAACTTTGAAAGAGTGCCTAAGCTTAACCGTCGAAAGAACTTGCTGTCACGCTCTAAGACAAACTCTAACGTTACCTAAGTGTAACGGAGGTACCGCAGTATATCCACAGTCACGAGGTACAAGTCGTGAAGTGGCTGTGGACGTTAAGCGGTACTGCAAGTAAACTCACTCCCCAGAGGCATCCAGACCCGGAAGCAAGAAGTGAATTCACTTCTTGCTTAGTGGTCTGTGATGCGGCCCGCGACGCCGGCGTCCGGGGTTCAACTCCCACTCAGGGCGATCCCTTAACAGGGGTCGAATCGACTTTAAACACAACGCAGACAAGATCACACCGGCTACATAAGTTCGCCTGTGCATCCGACCAAGAACTACCTGGCGCATTCTATCACCCTGCTCTCTAAGCCAACCCGAGAAATGCGGCTACGGAAAAAGTACTGGCATCGCGTCGGCCAATCAAAGAGCGTCTCCGCGAAATGCGGCTACGGAAAAAAAACTGACGTTGGCCAATCATAGAGCGTCTCCGCGAAATGCGGCTACGGAAAAAACTAGACGCTGCTAAGGCTGCTTGCCTAGACCGATTCAAATCGCGCCCGGCTTCCAACATAATACATCATATTTCAACGCACAGTGCGTTACGCACTGATTGGCTGCGACGGATACAGCGATGACGCACTCAGATCGCTATTGCGTCTAGCCCGGGGGGCGAGAAATACGGCTAGGGAGAAATGCGGCTATGCGCAGTGAGTCACTTCCTGTTCAGGAAAACGATTATTTTTTATTTGATATATTAACGTTATATTGTGCATTGGAAACACAAACATACTTAAAATGAGTAAATATTATTCATTTTAAACATGTTTATATTATTTATAGGGCTATAAAACAATTTTTTTTTCCTTCTCTCTCTTTTAACAGGGGGGTCGGCGCCCGAGCGCCCCCAGTGGCTAGCCGCCACTGTGTAAGTGGTTGCAGCTACGGCTGTGGGGGTGCTGGAGACATGATCCAATAGACTTTTATGCCTCTGAGTTTCCTGAATCGATCAGAACTAAATCGGCCGATTTACATCACGGCTCTCATCCACATTAATTAATTTGCTCCCGCCTCCCCCCGCTCTCTCCTCCCCGATTTCAATGTAACGCGGAGATTCAGTTTGCTCGCGCGTGCGTTTGTTTTGGTCCGCTGTTAACACAGCCGTGTGAACACAAACGAACTAAGGGACAAGTGCAACATTGTATCATTATAGTCCCTGTGTCTCCCTGAATCGGATCAAAGCAAACAAACTACAGGTGTGAAAACGCCCTAAAATACTTTTTGTTTTATTTGTAACCAGTTGGTGGCAGTACAATATTTGAAACGATGCATGTACCTTTCACTCACATGCAAATACTTGAATTAATATGAATGAATAATTTCATGCCATGGCCCATGGGGCAACTTGATAGAGTGATACAATTAATTGAGTTTATTATTAATTAAATGTATTGAGTGATAAAACACTTTAAAATACTTGTACAGCACTACAATGGCTAACATGTTTTAGGTTGGTTAGACAGCCTTTGGGTGAACAATTATTGTTGTAATTAGGAATCTCTTTTGTAATGTCTATCAATATAATTACATTTTTATTTCTGTTTAAATTTTATTTATTCCATTTTATCTCTATTGTCTTGTCATTATTGCAATACGTTTCTGTCCTGTGATGTGCCCCCCCCCCATACTAGCTCATGCTAGTTTATTCTATTTTATCTCTATTGTCTTGTCATTATTGCAATACGTTTCTGTCCTGTGATGTGCCCCCCTGCTAAAAATGCCTAGAATCGCCACTGCGTACATCAGCGCGCGCCCTCAGTGGCTGCCACAGGCTGGCCCAGTGAGAGGATTCTCCGGCGCTGCAGCTGGACCTTATTGCACGCGTTAGAACTAAAACCGGGTTAAAGCAGCGAAGAAGGCTCCTTCTAATGTCTCACTTTTGAGTGTCGGCTTCGTTGTTTCTCTGGCGGTGAAGACAAACTGGTGAGCATATCTATAATATCATTATGTTTTCCCTCTAATAGGATATGTAATAAGTCTGTGTACTTGCTATAACTAGTACAAAAAGCTGGTAGCACCGCGGCATGGTTTGGTCCAGGTAGGTGTAACCATGACAGAGAGGCGGCGGGGTTCAACGGGAACAACTTTATTTACACACTGTTTTTCACCGGTAAACGGCATGTAAAACATTCAATGTGCACTTTTCTTGTGTTGATGTTAAGCCATGTCCACATTAAGATAATATCCATTGTCAATACACTGTACTACAATAAGAATGTGTGTCTTTGTGATGCTAACGTGAATAAAGAAGTACTGGTAGCATCGTTAGCCTGTTAGTTGCCTCTCAGTACCCGGGTGGCCATGCTGCTTTCGTTGTAGTATTTATTTACGATCAGGTAGGTAGGTAGGTAGGTATTTATTTATTTAGACAACAAAACATATACAGTCAGATCATTACATCACATATTTGCTTTAGTCAAGGATAGGAACGAAAAAGCCAATGACTGATTGATTGATTGAAAACGTTATTAACAGATTGCAGAATGGGTACAGTACAGTACAGCTCAATACATACAATTGTTAAGGGGATGCAGACCAGAGAAAGACTTTCGTCTTGTTTACATCAGGGTCCCCCATTTTCAATTCATCGTAACATATATGACATACATGACATACAGATAGACACAGTACTGCTACATCTATACATTTATGACATACCAGATTTGCAATTACAGTACTGTTTGTGATACAAAAAGAGTCCAGAAAAAAAAAAAGTATATACATTTGACGTAGAAACTGTACATTGGATTGGGTAGGTGGGGGTGGGGGGGGGGGTGGGGACTGTACATTGGAGGTGGGGGGGGGGGGGGGGGGGGGGGTTGGGTAGGAGTGGAGTGGGGGGGGGGTTGGGTAGGAGGGGTGGGTGGGGGACACTGACTGTACAACTGTACAAACAAAACTGTACATTGGATTATTGGCTAGACCATACTTGGTAATTTACTGTACATTGGAGGGGGTTGTGTTCGGACATTTACAGGGGCCAGTTTCGAGTTGCAGTCTCCCTTAGGTGTTTTTTGAGAGTGTTTTTGAAAGTGGGTAGTGATTCACATTCCTTTACAGCTTTGGGTAGGGCGTTCCACATTGATGTGGCATAATTGCGAAACGTGTTTAGTCCCTTGTTTGAGCCGAATCTGGGTTTAACATGATTTGTGGAGCTCCCTCTGGTGTTGTGATCGTGGTATTCACTGACCTTTGGGAAGTATTTTGTCATGTACATGGGTACCTTGGTCGTGTAGTGTATCTTGTAGACCAGGCCCATTGCAAGTTTCTGTACTCTGTCGTCTACTCTAAGCCATCCTAGGTTGTCAAAGTGGGCAGGGGTGAGGTGGGTTCTAGGAGTAAGGTCAAGCAGTAGTCTGACCAGTTTGTTTTGAGATGTTTGTAATTTTGTTTTTAGCGCCTTTGAGGTGCTTTGGTACCATGAGGTGCAAGCATAGTCGTAGTACCCTTGAATGAGTGCTCCTGCTAGAGTCTTCAGGGTATTCTTGTTTACCAGTGAGGAGATCCGGTACAAGAATCGAGTTCGTTGGTTGACTTTTTTTATTACATTGGATGCCATTTTGTCACAGGAAAGATTTGCCTCTAGGATGGAACCCAGGTAGGTAATATCTTCTTTCCTTGTGACAATATTGTCACCCACTGTAACTGAGAAGCCGTCGGTCTTGCTGAGTTTGTTATTTGAACCGAAGAGAATGGACTCTGTTTTGCCCATGTGTAATAGTTGACTTATTTACATCGTTGTCCCTGGAAGTCAAGGATGCTTGATACATACACATACAACTCATTACAGAAAATCATTCACAATTATTACATTTGATAGCAATGATAGCAATAATGGCACAATCATTAATTAATACAAACATGCACATTTGTTGAGACATGTTAAACTAGCCTTGAGTCTGTGTGTCTCAGAGCACCCCGAGGGGAGGGGGTGGTGGTGGGGGGAGGGAGGACTGAGAGCATTTCCGGACGACTCTGACTACAGTTGCCGTCAGCTAGGACCGGAGGGGGACGATGTAGCCGACTGTCATCATGTGATAATGTTTTAATGACTGTGATTTCCTAGACTTCCTAGAGATCTTTCCCACCTGAAGGCCAACTGCTGCTGCAAGCATCATGCACGAGAGACAGCTCCCGCCTTCTCCAAACTGGTACTGCTCCCGGTGCTCTGACACCAGTGCCGCGGGCATACTGGGATTTGGAGCCAGAAGCATCATATCTTTGATTGACCTTAAATCGCCCACCTGCACGGTTGTGGGTGAGTTAACGTTACATACATACATATACATACATGCATACATACATACATACATACATACATACATACATACATACATACATACATACATACATACATACATACATACATACATACATACATACACAGTAACTGTCATTTGGTGGAGGGAGGCTTTTCTCCAAAGCACCGTTCAGTAACTTACTATGATTAGTGGGCGCATGCATTTTTTGTATGAGAGGCCCGCCAAGTCCAATGGGAATGGAACCCCTAACCCTGGCAGTGTTGGTGCCTTGCTCTACCCATTGAGCTACACAGGGAATGGAACCTTGCATGGTTGCCTCCGCCGTCGGTCTGTGAATGTGTGAGTGAATGGGTAAAATGTGAAATGTGAGTAACAAACTGTAAAGCGCTTTGGATAAAAGCGCTATATAAAAAAAGCAGGCATTTACCATTTGTAGAAATTAGGAAATTGTAAATAGTGCCAGTATCAACCTGCCTGGCTGCCTTTCCTTTCCTTAGGTGGCGCAGGGATTAATCGCAGCGTGCAGTGAGAAGCCTTTGTGGCGCAGCACAAGCCATTGAAAATAATGGGTTTCAGAGCACAGTGCTAGGTCGCTTTCACATATAGTTTTGGTGGACTCGGTGCGGTTCTGGGGGTGAAGTTGCAACATTGTTGCATTCTTCATTTGGTTCGCCTGCTTTCACACAGATATCTGTCAGGCGGACCGAGACCTTCTGAACAATGTCACGCGGTCGAAAAGGGCGCTTGTCTATTGGACAGTGGAAATGTGTGTGTGGCTGCGATCCCGTGTGTGTGTGTCTGTGTGGACTGCGAGTCCTCCAGATCAGCGGAGCTGAGTTTTGACATGGCATTGTTCTATTGAAGCACACGGGGAACAAAATAAGTACCAGCCAACCGCCAATGGCTGGTAAAAAATCTGCCTGGCTGGTAGTTTTTAAATCTACCAGTCAAATGGCTGGTAAGTCAAAAAGTTAAGTTTGTTCCCCGAGAGCAGAGCTACACAGCAGTGCGCCTATTTTGCGAGCCGAAATAAGTCTGTGGTTTTTTCTTCTTCTCACAACGGGTCAAATGCATCTAACATGCATTGCATCGTCGCCATTCCTTTATGCCCACATCGCCCGAAATGAACGTTATGTTAGCGTAAGCTAACAAGCTAATCCTGATCAGCGGCAGAGCCATAGAGAACAGCAGACAGTGTGGACTGGGGAAAGGGAAATGGGGGGGGGGGGGGCTTTCTCTGTGTGTGTGCATGCGTTTGGAAAGACGATGAAGTCACTAGTCAGGACTCAGGACTCAGGAGAGGAGTATATTGTAGTAAACTGAGGATTACTGAGGATGCACAGATAATGTTGATATTCAAATATAAAAAGGTTTCGAGAGGAGTGGAAGTTTGAAGACAGACTAGACTACAATATGATGCGGGGGTGGTGAGTTGAAACAGTGTGTGTGTCCCCGACCCCACTTCTATGTTTCAATACATTTTTGCATTTAAAACTATTAACGCTGACTCATTCCTTCAGTCCACTCAAAATTATGCTAATATTCCTTATGTTGTTTATGATATTAATTGAAAATAGCATATGAGAGTATTATATAGTAATAATAACACATGGCGATATACTAAAAAGCTATTTTTAATTTTTGGCTGGTAAAAAATCTGCCTGGCTCGTAGTTTTTAAAATCTACCAGCCAAATGGCTGGTAAGTCAAAAAGTTAATTTTGTTCCCTGGAAGCACATTACCACCATCCTCTCGCTAAACAACTTGTAGACCACGGTGTTTTTATGAGTGCCCACAAGTAGCTGTTTTATTAATAATATAATAAGCCGCGCGCCTCGGTAATAATAATAAGCCGCGTTTTTTCTTCCTTCTTCCCAAGATGCACAGATAGATAGATAGAGAGATTAGATGCAGTGTGCTTGTTTTGCAGTGAGTGCTGCGAGCAGTGGTAATAATAATCACTTCCTATATTTGGTTCGCGTTTGGTTCGATGAAGCCGAACCGAGACGTACGTTTTCAGGCGGACCAGAGTTCGACTGGTCCGCGAACCGAGTTCGACGCGCATTCACACAGACCCGAAAAACCGGACTATCGAATTCTGGTCCGAAAGTCCGGACCAAACAGCCCCTGTGTGAAAGCGACCTATACAGTATGTGAAAGGCACATAACCCAAGCTCTACCCGTTAAAGGTGCTATAGATAACACTGAGCCACTAGATGTCGCACTAGAGCAGCAGCATGTCTCAACTAGCAACACGTTTATCCATTCCACGTGAGGAAATGGGAAGTAGGGAGGGGATGCGTCTAGTTTTTTACCAACAAACTTGCATTTTTCCGCGATCTGATTGGCCACTGACGTTTCTGGTCATGTGACATCTGCGCCAATCGCGTGACGCAAGTTTGTTGGTAAAAGACTACACGCGGAGGGGACACATTCATTTTGGACCCACCAACATTTTGAAAATGATAAATCCATAAATCATTTATTTTGGGGAAAAGCAATACTTTTATTCTGCACCTTTCTAAAAGCTATGTGGATGTATTATTACTTTTTTTTTTTTTTTTTTTTTATGTTTTGGTCTACATGTTATTACATTAACCAGCCCATTGTGTTTGAAACATTGCTGTGTTCAGCACCATTTTTAGATTCTACTGTACTTTTTGCTCTTGTGGAAACATTTATTTTCAAAACATTGATAATAAGACTTTTAACATAATGTATTGTGTTGCTACTTCCACCAAAAACGGTCTTCAATGCAAGGGAAGAAAGAGGCGCTGGTTTAGATGTCATATACATATATTGTCATATAAAAAGTTGCATAATACTGTATGTCCCCTATTCCTGTAGGCCCCAAGCTAGCCTAGCGTAACGGACCACTAGCCTAGTGTTACAAAGGGTCAGATTAAACCGAATATATGTATTTATTGATTGATATATATTGCATAATATTTGTATATCGTTTGATATCCCTTGTGTATTCTTTGTACATATACACGGAATATCCCTTTAACCTAGTACAGACTATAATATTTCGTTCTCTTATTGGATAGCGTTCCACCAGCGCCATTGCCATACCCCCAGAGTCGAGTTCAAAGCCACCGTCAAGGCTTGTCTCAACATGCCCGGTTCTGCCCAAGACTACGAGACAGGAATAAGGCTGGTACTAGTTTATTCGCCTAACATATAAATATGGCGCAGGTGAATACAGAAGTAGTTCGAGTTACCCAAGTGAAGCCTCACCCACGATACGACGTGCGGTGAAGTAGGGCCCGTTTTTGCCCCAAAATAGAGTCTTGTCTTATCCTAATACGTTTGTTCAACGTATCGTTCGCTCCTTACTAGTAAAGCCTTCATCACGAGTCAACGACCAAGTGAAGTGAGCAACCGTGCGTCTAAATAGAGCACTTATAGCCGCGTGCGAATAGGATAGTAAAGTGTCAGAGCTTAGTGGAATAACGTCAAGTTCAACCTAGTTAATGTGAAGTACCGCGCACCGGAGTATCTACAACGGTGAATGCAGAGCCCCTTTCCGGCTGGATTATTATTATTATTGCTTTGGACCAGGCTGTTGGAGCGGAGAAGAATCGTCTACACCCACTACTGTGGGATTTACCCGTGACGTGAGGAGCATCACTCGAGCCCGTCTCAAGGAGAGGCTGGCCGGCTTTCACCTGTGCTGCACGCATACTGGGATTACAGCTGCTGCTTTCGTCTGCCGATCAGGGAGTAATATACCGCCTCCCATAGCAGGAGCTTATTGAGTCCCCGTGGATCCAGACTTTGCATTCGAACATTTCCTCCCCCTGCTGGCTTACAACCGGTGGGAACCCCCTACCAGAATCTCCCGCTGCCTCCCCAGAGTACCATAGATATAATTCCTAATATTCAGGTTGTATTATCATCTCCTGCGTAATATGAGAATGGACATTCGTTATTGATTTACCTACGCACATTCCTTTGCCTTATAAGCGCATTGAAAGTAAAGTATATTATGTATTCTTGCTGCTAATAAATATTCTTAACCCAGATTTGTGTGGAAACCGTGTCATTGTGGAGGTGTTCTCATCATATACTCGTGTACTGTATGGCCAGTAGTAATGTACATAAGACGGTAGTGGTTTAATGATACCATACTTATTAATACAGTCAGGGAATTGTACCCCTCAGTTACAATTGGTCCTTCGAGCCCCGGATAAGAATTAGCGTAATATTAATATAATATTAATATTAACATGGCCGATGATGAGCACTCCACAAACGCTTCTCCCGAGCTAGAACGCCCGGAGCGCAGACGGCAGCCACCGCTTCACCTAGACGACTATGTTGTCAGTCCAATACCTAGCTTTAAAAGGAAGTTAAATGCGGATAAAATAACTAAAGCGGATAGTAAAAGTATGCCAAATCCTAACGACCAGGCTACCCCGCCAGTAGAGACCCTAGTGGGTTCTAACGTAACTGACCAAGCTCACGGCGGGGACCAGGAGGGACCTGACATGACTTTACCCCCCGCCAACGTCGACGAGGTAGTCCCCGGAGAGCTCCAGGATAAAGAAAGCCCTCCCGGGACGGAACCCGACCCACCACAAGAAGAGACGTGCACCCAGGAGATGGATCTCCTCGGTACGCGACAGGAGAACGGATCTCCAACGAGTACTACCAGAAGCCGATCACCTCTACCAGCGTCTTCCCCCAGCGAGGCGGACAAGATGCTGGCACAGGCACTCATCGCCACCCTGGCAGCCTCTACCGAACGCGATCGACTTCAGGGTGAACGCGATCGACTCCAAGCGCAACAGACGAGCGAGCGCGAACAAGCTGCAGACGAACGAGAGCGCCTTCATGCGCAACTCCAAGCGCAAGCCCTCCGTGAACGCGAACATTCTGCAACCGAGCGAGAGCAACAAAGGAGTGAAGACGACCGCATAAGACTGGAGACCAGACGCCTTCAGACGGAAGAGAACATTGAAAGAAGCCGCGCCGATGCACAGCACGCCGCCGCCAATGCACAGCGCGACGTCGCAAATGCACAGCTCCACGCCGCCAATGCCCAGCGCGACGCCGCCAACGCACAGCGCGACGCCGCCCAGGCCAGCGCCAATGCACAGCGCGACGCCGCCAATGCCCACCGCGAAGTAGCGCGTGACACAGCCCATGCCCAGCGCAAGGCAGAGCGCGACCGGCTGCAGGCGCAGCTGATGGACAAATTGGTTGCCATGGCGACACCCCCTCTCTCCGCACGGAGCTCCCGGAGATCGTCACGACAAGGGTCTAGGACGCATTCCCCTACCCGACCAAGCGACCCGGGACCCCGCCAACAGGAGGATCCTGTCCACGTCTCCGAACCCCCTTCCCGGCCGGTCCATACGAGACCCAGCAACCGGGAAGAACCGGACCACGCCGAGAGACTGAACAGAAGACTCCAGGTCCTAGCAGAGGAAGAGGAAGAGGAGGAATGTCAAGCCGACCAGCAGCAACGTACTCTGGACCAGGAGGCCCAGTACAGCCCCGACCAGCAGCAACGTACTCTGGACCAGGAGGTCCAGTACAGCCCAGACGTCAGCCCCGAGGCCCTGCGCTACAAACCCCCGACTCAACTCACGGGTGAGTTTGACGCACCGCCAGCCCCGAGGAACAGCACCTGGGTACCCGACCTTCGGTACCCACCAAGTACCAGCCCAAGACGACACGCACGGGGAGACTCGCCCAGGAGGCCTCTCCCCCAACGCTCACCGATGTGCCAGTCATCCATGGCATTGTACCTTGGCACACCGACGTTCCCGGACTTCACACACGAGAACAGAGCACAGTACACAGAGCTACGAATGTGCTTAGAGACTATGCTGTCCGACGTACCAGATGAACCGTACAAGTATGCTATCCTACTCAAGCACCTGAAGGTGCCCAGAGCGCACAATATAGCGCTGGCATATTCCAGCTCTACTACCCCATACACCGCGGCTCTAGTAGCCCTCGACCAACGTTATGGACGCATATGGGACTACGTGATACAGGAGATAAGAGACATTGACCGTCTCCCCCCAGCCAGAGACAACAGAGCATTAGATGACCTGTCTATCAAGGTACAGTCCCTGGTAGGGATGCTGGGGGCCCAAAAGGAAAAGGGGATCTATGAACTGTACGCTAACTCTAATGTAGAGAGGATATTAGAGAAGCTCCCTCCCGCCCGACAAGAGCGCTTTCGGCGGCAGAGAGACCACCGCGACCCCAACGGTCCAGAGGCATCCCTCCTAGACCTATCTGAGTTCCTCGCCAGGGAGGTCAGTAGCCTACGACTCGACACGTTCGTATGGAGTGGACCAAGCCCAAGACTCGGACCTCGGGGATCAACAGATAACCGCCGGTTGGTGACCGTTATGCACCAAGCCGAATCAGTACCACAGCACAGGAACCACAACACCCCCTCGACGAAAGAGGACCAGTGGAAGATTGAGTGCCAGTACTGTGAGGGAGAACATTGGCTGTACCAATGCGACACTTTCGGGAAGCTGACCACGGACGAGGTGAGTCAGTGGATCAAGGACCACCGCCGCTGCTTCCGCTGCGCGCGCAGCCACCTAGCAGCTGAGTGCCGCTTGAAGAAGTGCAGCAGGTGCGGTGGCACCCACTTGGAGGTCCTGCATGACATCAACAGGCGTCAGCCAGGACAACAGAGTGGGCCCGTCGCGGTAATGTACCATGCCCGAGGCGGTGGCACCAGTACCGAAGAGCCACCAGACCGCTCCCTACTGTACCTACTGCGACGGCGGACACTGGCTGGCACAGTGCGCCGAATATAAGACACTGAACCCCGTCTGAGTTGACCAGTGGCGTGAGGCGGCCCAGTCGGGCGCCGCTTACCGCGCAGGGGCGGCCCAGGCGGGCGCCGCTTACCGCGCAGCACTGTGCGGAGCCCACCAGAAGATCCAAGGCAACCGACCAACAGGAGTGCTCCACATTGACCAGCATAGCGGGACCCCCCGAGTGCTCATCAAAGTGGTCGGAGTGCTCCTGAGCTACGAGGACAAGGTCCTGGACACTTACGCCGTCCTGGACGATGGGTCTGAAAAGACTCCTCCTCGCTTCCGCAGCAGCCCAGTTGGGCCTGCGGGGTGTCAAAGATACCATGACCATACGCACCATCAGAAGGGACCAGAAGACCATAAAGGGTGAAAATGTCTCCTTCAAGATAGCAGCGGTGGACCAGCCCGAGAAGCAGTATAGCATCACCAACGTCTTCACCAGCCACGACATAGGCCTATCACAGTACACCTACCCCATCCCACAGCTGATGGCCAAGTATGTGCACCTACGTCAACTACCTATACCGCTTATCGACGGCGCCACACCGACCCTGCTCATCGGCTCCGACCACGCGGACCTCATTCTCCCAATTGAGGCGGCCCACATCGGACCCAAAGGATGCCCAGTCGCGGTTCAGACCCAACTGGGATGGACGCTCCAGGGCCCCCTCTACGGACTTGACAGTCAACCCACGTCTACACGCTGCCTACACACAAAGGCGAGCGACACCGGCCACTCCCTCGTACAGCAGAGGCTATTGACATTGAGCGAGAGGCCCGCAAGAGAACCGTGGGCACCAGAGGGAGTTCGGAACTCCACCCCCCTCAGCTGCGCTCCAGACGTAGCTGACCTCGAACCTAGCACCCCAAGCGACTCCTTGACGGGGCGGCCGGCACCGGCCCCTCCTCAGACGGGGTACAGAGCAAACAAGAGAAACAGACGGAGGAGGAGGAGGCACAGCCAAGCACAGATCAAAGCAGTCTCAGGCCCGCTTCCTCCTAAGCCCCCCTTCATCCCGTCCAGTCGTCATGACCATAGACCAGTCACTACCCCGAGCTGCGTGGCCGGCCGGCCGCGTAAGCAAAGTGACCACTGGTGCCGACGGAAAGGTCAGAGCGGCAGAATTGCTCGTCCAAGGGCGGACCTACAACCGACCCGTGGCGAGGCTGATAGAGTCGCCAAGGCTCCCCGACTCGCTTAATGACGACCATGACCCCTGACTTTGTGAACTGCCTACCCTCACAACAGACATTGAGTAGTGGACAGTGTGGTTAATCTGCCTCTGCTTATCTAATTAGGTGGGACTAATTAGGAGGCGGCTGTTACAAAGGGTCAGATTAAACCGAATATATGTATTTATTGATTGATATATATTGCATAATATTTGTATATCGTTTGATATCCCTTGTGTATTCTTTGTACATATACACGGAATATCCCTTTAACCTAGTACAGACCATAATATTTCGTTCTCTTATTGGATAGCGTTCCACCAGCGCCATTGCCATACCCCCAGAGTCAAGTTCAAAGCCACCGTCAAGGCTTGTCTCAACATGCCCGGTTCTGCCCAAGACTACGAGACAGGAATAAGGCTGGTACTAGTTTATTCGCCTAACATATAAATATGGCGCAGGTGAATACAGAAGTAGTTCGAGTTACCCAAGTGAAGCCTCACCCACGATACGACGTGCGGTGAAGTAGGGCCCGTTTTTGCCCCAAAATAGGGTCTTGTCTTATCCTAATACGTTTGTTCAACGTATCGTTCGCTCCTTACTAGTAAAGCCTTCATCACGAGTCAACGACCAAGTGAAGTGAGCAACCGTGCGTCTAAATAGAGCACTTATAGCCGCGTGCGAATAGGATAGTAAAGTGTCAGAGCTTAGTGGAATAACGTCAAGTTCAACCTAGTTAATGTGAAGTACCGCGCACCGGAGTATCTACAACGGTGAATGCAGAGCCCCTTTCCGGCTGGATTATTATTATTATTGCTTTGGACCAGGCTGTTGGAGCGGAGAAGAATCGTCTACACCCACTACTGTGGGATTTACCCGTGACGTGAGGAGCATCACTCGAGCCCGTCTCAAGGAGAGGCTGGCCGGCTTTCACCTGTGCTGCACGCATACTGGGATTACAGCTGCTGCTTTCGTCTGCCGATCAGGGAGTAATATACCGCCTCCCATAGCAGGAGCTTATTGAGTCCCCGTGGATCCAGACTTTGCATTCGAACATTTCCTCCCCCTGCTGGCTTACAACCGGTGGGAACCCCCTACCAGAATCTCCCGCTGCCTCCCCAGAGTACCATAGATATAATTCCTAATATTCAGGTTGTATTATCATCTCCTGCGTAATATGAGAATGGACATTCGTTATTGATTTACCTACGCACATTCCTTTGCCTTATAAGCGCATTGAAAGTAAAGTATATTATGTATTCTTGCTGCTAATAAATATTCTTAACCCAGATTTGTGTGGAAACCGTGTCATTGTGGAGGTGTTCTCATCATATACTCGTGTACTGTATGGCCAGTAGTAATGTACATAAGACGGTAGTGGTTTAATGATACCATACTTATTAATGCAGTCAGGGAATTGTACCCCTCAGTTACACCTAGCATAACGGACCACTAGCCTAGCTTAAAACTCTGAGAGAGGTGTTTTTGGCCAACAGCTAGGCTAGCTGGTCCGTATTCGCTTCCATTCCTTTGTGCTTGGCTAGCTTAGAGCCGGATAGCTTTCTACTCAATGCTATTTTAATAATATCCTCCCTCTCGCTCTTGTCGTTCTCAGGTGAACTGGTCGGCCATAAAGAACGAGTGTCTGGCTTCTCCTTCTGCCAGCACGCGGGCCAGAGTCATCTCTGTGCCAGCTCCTCAGACGACGGGACCATTAAGTTCTGGGATTCTGACGAGAAGGTTTTCATAAAGGAACACACATGTCACCAGGTGAGTGTCCCTCGGCCTGTTTGACCAGGCCTCTTGTTCACCAACGTGGCTAGGTGCATGCACAGAGGTCAGGGGTCAATAAGCACAGAGGTCAGGGGTCAATAAGCAGGCTTTGTGAAGTCACAGCGGACGCAGGATTGGGATCAGTCTGAGCTTAGTGGATTTTGTTAGTTAGGACTAAGTCACTGTTTTGTAAATAATAGTTACAGTGCAGAACCTTATGTGAAGTATAATTTAAACAAAATGTGCACAGATACGGTCAGAGACATTACCACTAGCCCTACTAGAGACCGGCAGGTTTAATGCCACACCAGAGGAGGACAGAGATTGTTTGGTGTGTGCGCTACTGTAGGTGAAATTGAGAATGTGGTTACTTTTTTGTTTTACTGTCCTGTCTACGAGGACATAAGGGAAGTACTCTTTAGTAAAATGTTCTCCATTTTCACGAGTGGGATGAATATGAAAGTTGCTGCTTCAGGAAGGGGGCTTTTTTTGCCAAGCTTGGGACAGAAGGCAGAATACTGTGTTTTAAGACGGAGCTGTAATCTGAAATCTTGCTCTGAAATCCTGCGAGGTGTGAGTTGTTGCAGGAAGACAAGCCTGAGAGAGTTGGAGAGGAGTAAGTGGTAGCGCGAAAAGGTTGTTGCGTTGGAATGCAGCTAGCTAACACAGCTTGCCAACAACATGTCGCCCACTTTGCATAGCGTTCATAGACTATTGATACGGACATGCGGAAGTTGTGGCTAGCTGACTGTTAACGTTAGTTCTGCTAATGTTACATGGACCCAAACAAAATCTGCGTTTCCATGAGTAGAGAGACCCGCTGCAGACAGAGTGGAAGTAATGTAATTATTACAACTTGTAACTGACTGTTTTGACTGACTATAAGCATTGAGCATCGATGTGCATTGTGATTGCTGCTGTGTTCTTTATGCATTCTAAAAATAGATTTGCATAACTCACTGCTCGAGTACTACTAGTAATTCATGCGAGTACTCGATCTGGGGAAACATTACTCGTGTCCATCCCTGGTATTGATGGTCTCTAACTACACACCCTCAAGACCCCTCCGCTCTACATCCTCTGGCCGCCTCAGACCCACTCCTATCCGAGCTCCGAGGGGGTCATCAAAGAGAAGCCACCTATTCCCGGTCCTTGCTCCACAATGGTGGATCAAACTTCCCACCACAGTTAGGACAGCCGAATCCCGACCAACATTTCGCCGTAGACTAAAAACACACTTCTTCAATCAATATCTGAAATGAAAAAAAAATTATAATTAAAAACACTAACCTTCTTACTGTCCTATACTACCATGCACTCCGCCTACTATACTAATATGTCTTATGTCTATATGCACTCAATACTGCAGCATCCAAATACTGCAGCATCCAAGTTTCAGCACTGTTTGACGATCATTGTTACTCGGATGTAAGAGCTGCTGACTTGTATGTCGCTTTGGATAAAAGCGTCAGCTAAATGACTATAAATGTAAATGTAAAATGTATTGAGCCGTGTGCGTTGGTTCTCCTGAACAGAGCACCATCAGAGCCGTCCACTGGTCCCCGGTGGATCAGAACCTGGTGGTGTCCGGGGAGGAGAAGGGGGTGGTGGTCTGCTACTGGTACCACACGGGAGACTCCGTCAGCTTCTTCCCAGAACCCCGGAGCATCTTCTGCCTCTCCTGCTCGCCGCACACCTGGAACCACGTGGCTGTGGGGTAAGGAGAAGGGCGACCCCAGTGGCCTGGGGGACGATAACACCAATTTAGGGACAACTCGGGACGGTAAAAAAAAAAGGAGGCATTGTATTCACATTAGTGCTGTCAGGCGATTAAAAAAAATGATCATATAATTACAGGATTTGTAATTAATTAATCGCATTTTAATCGTATAACCATTTTATGCTCGATATTCTATAATCATATTTCAAATTGCATGTGTCCGGATGGCAGAATTCAGTACTGTATCTACAAAACTTTCTGTTTAATCATCTTCCATCTATTAATTTGCTTAGATTTTTCAGGTCTGGTCAATTTGAGCATGGTGTTATTCACGATAAAAAAAAAAATTATATTCTCATTTGGTTCATTACAATTTACTAAAAATAAATTTTTCATTTGATCAATCACCGCGCAGATTGATTGATTGAACATTTTATTAACAGATTGCAGAATGGGTACAATACAGTACGGCTCAATACACACAATTGTTAAGGGGATGCAGACCAGAGAGACTTTCGTCTTGTTTACATCAGGGTCCCTCATTTTCAATTCATAATGAATTGTAAGTAAGGGTGCAACTTGCACCGTGCAATCCATTCTTTGTGGATCTAGCCCACAGTATTTCTGACACTGGGAATACATTCCCTGAGATTCCGCAAATGGACCATATTAAAAAAAAGTCTGTAAGGGCCCGCGTCCACCTAGCGCATATTTAGGACCGCACGCGTCTGTTTTCAATGTATTACAATGGGGAGGGAGCGCATGCGGCTCCATGCGGCCGCCTCTAGGAAGTGCGCTGCCGTCGGCTTCTTTTTTCAGCGCCTTTATGCGGCCGCACAAGCCAGAGAGTTGAAACTGGCTGAACTTTTCTAGAGCGGTGCGCCGAGCGCATATTCAAACAACCAATCACAGCCAGTCATCTACCACTCTGCTTGTAACCTGACACCGGAGCTGCCTGCCTGTCTGGCTGTCTCCACACAGACCATTGAGATTCGCGACAAAACTAATAATAATAACTACACGAATACACTACTAAAAAGCTAATAAAAAGCAAAGGGCGAACTGTGGTGTCAGGCAATAACTATATATATAATTAATATACAATAAAGTTATTCAAATATGCTATAATATGTGCAAAACCGCGGCATGGCTGTAGATTTCTTTCTGTCATCTACAAGATGCGCGTCAAGCCAGCTCTGCCGGCGCACTCCCAGCATGTTTCACGGAGAAATATGCGCTAGGTGGACGCGGGCCCTAAATGTGTATTCTACATTCTTATGGAATGAATGTGATAAAAAAAGAATATTATAATTTTTTTTTTTTTTTTTTTTTTGTAATTAATTTTGAGTTAATTTTCATAACGTGATAATTTGCTGTGTAATTAATGAATCTAATTAACGCAATAAACTGACAGCCCTACAATCAACTTTTTTAGATTTGGGACGGTTCTTATTCAGTTTGGGATGAATACAACTGTAGTTTTGCGGCGGTTCTGGAACTGTTTCAGTATGTAGATAAAACTATTTTGGGACGGTTTGAACATGTAGATAAAACTAGTTTGGGACTGTTCTGGGATGGTTTCAGTATGTAGATAAAACTAGTTTGGGACGGTTTGAACATGTAGATGAAACTAGTTTGGGACTGTTCTGGGATGGTTTCAGTATGTAGATAAAACTAGTTTGGGACTGTTTGAACATGTAGATGAAACTAGTTTGGGACTGTTCTGGGATGGTTTCAGTATGTAGATAAAACTAGTTTGGGACTGTTTGAACATGTAGATGAAACTAGTTTGGGACTGTTCTGGGATGGTTTCAGTATGTAGATAAAACTAGTTTGGGACTGTTTGAACATGTAGATGAAACTAGTTTGGGACTGTTCTGGGATGGTTTCATGGATGTAGATAAAAAAACGTACTTCTTTGTTCATTAATTTATAGGCTGCTTTTAATTTTTATTCTCAATCTGAACACTGTCAACCTGAATCATATGACTGTACTAGGATGCATCCACAACTTCTAATCTCCCAGCTGATGGTACACGTCACTGTCTTCAAGGTACAAGGATGGAATGATCGTGCTGATTGACGTGAGTAAGAAAGGCGAGGTGGTGCATCGTCTCCGTGGTCATGACGACGAGATCCACTCCCTAGCCTGGGCCCCCATGGCCAATGAGGAGGCTCTGAGGAGTATCACCATAGGTAGAGTAACCGTCAACATATACTTACTGTATCACCATACTGTAGGTAGAGTAACCGTCAACATATACTTACTGTATCACCATAGGTAGTGTAACAGTCAACATATACTTACTGTATCACCATACTGTAGGTAGTGTAACAGTCAACATATGCCTACTGTATCACCATAGGTAGTGTAACAGTCAACATATACTTACTGTATCACCATAGGTAGTGTAACAGTTTCCAGAAGTTAGTAAACACTAGTAGATTAGATTGGATTAAATCTGTAAATTGGGTTTTTCCAAACTAATAAAAAATCAATTCTGATCATACAAATGTGGATTTGGTAAGCCAATCCTAAATGCAGCTTTTTTTTTACGCTCCAAGCAAAAACCAGGATAGCCACATTTCAGGATGGTACCAATCCTACTAGAAGAGCTGGAACTGGGGTTGGCTTTTTACAGAAATTTTACTTGTAAGGAGTTGTGAGAGCTGAACGTTTTGAACATACAGTATGTGGATCTAAAATTCAAACCAGGATGCTATACATAATGCCACTTTGTTTACCTTTTTGCATTATCCTCTGTATTCAGTGGTGAATAAAGTAAACTTTCATGTAGTTCAGTACTTAGCTTTTTTTGCATAACATGCTGTAATGTTATTTGTACTGAACTGGCAGGATAGAGGCCTATTAAACCTGGATTTTGATCGTGTGATATTTGGATAAAAATTCTCCAACCCAATTCATGTTTTGAAAGGCTGGCTCAAAATCGGTGAGCTAATTTTGATCCTGGATTGAAGAAAAGGGGATTTCATTACCCAGATCATTTTGATGCAGATTATCAGTTTTGGGGAGTAATCCATGTGGTATACCTTGGAATACTGTCTAGCTCCCAGCTATAGTCTGACATATGAATTGTGATTCTTTGTTTCTTTAGCCTCTAATGGGCTGGCGGAGGAGGGGGGCTGTTACCTGGCCTCTGGGAGCAAGGACCAGACTGTGAGAGTATGGAGCACTGCAAAGGGCAAAGGTCAGATATTCAACTTCCTGTTACCATG